>NC_052340.1:19424389-19724389 GCF_016432855.1 Salvelinus namaycush | reverse complement strand
GTTAGGGACAGCCCTAATCTATTGACTAGGCAACCTCTGCTTTTATACGTTTTGTCTCTAGATTTGATGTAGGTACTTCTCTTGCTGTCAAAGTGGGTTCCCTTTTTCTTGCAAAAAAGCAACAGGTGGAAATTCCCCAGCCTTAGGGTCACCTAGGCTTCAAATTGACTGTTGACTAATATAAGGAATGTATTGAATGTTCTTCCAGTAGGTTACAACTAGAGGTCGACCGATTAATCGGAATGGCCGATTTTAATTGGGGCCGATTTTCAAGTTTTCATAACAATCGGTAATCTGTTTTTTAAAAACCATTTATTAATGACTTAAGGCTCGTATTTTTGTGTGTTTATATTATAATTAAGTCTTGATATTTGATAGAGCGGTCTGACTGAGTGGTGGTAGGCAGCAGCAGGCTCGTAAGCATTCATTCAAACCGCACTTTCTTCCGTTTGCCAGCAGCTTTTCGTAATGCTTGAAGCACGGTGCTGTTTATGACTTCAAGCCTATCAACTCCTGAGATTAGGCTGGAAATACTATCGTGCCTATAAGAACATCCAATAGTCAAAGGTCTATGAAATACAAATGGTATAGAGAGAAATAGTCGTATAATAACTACAACCTAAAACGGAGTATTGAAGACTCAAGTTAAAAGGAACTTAAACGTTCGTTTTTTTACATGGCACATATTGCACTTTTACTTTCTTCTCTAACACTACTTTTTTTTTTGCATTATTTAAACCAAATTGAACATATTTCATTTTTTATTATATTATATAGTGTTCGTAATGGGTCCGCTGTCAAACGACCACCCCTCATCACTGTCAAACGCTCCCTAAAACACTTCAGCGAGCAGGCCATTTTAATCGACCTGGCCTGGGTATCCTGGAAGGATATTGACCTCATTTCGTCAGTAGAGGATGCCTGGTTATTCTTTAAACGTGCTTACTTCACCATCTTAAATAAGCATGCCCCTTTCAAAAAATGTAGAACCAGGAACAGATATAGCCCTTGGTTCACTCCAGACCTGACTGCCCTTGACCAGCACAAAAACATCCTGTGGCGTTCTGCATTAGCATCAAATAGCCCCCGCGATATGCAACTTTTCAGGAAAGTTAGGAAACAATATACACAGTCAGTTAGGAAAGCTAAGGTTAGCTTTTTCAAACAAATTTGTATCCTGTAGCTCCAAAAAGTTCTGAGACACTAAAGTCCATGGAGAATAAGAGCACCTCCGCCCAGCTGCCCACTGCACTGAGGCTAGGAAACACTGTCACCACTGATAAATCCACCTAATTGAGAATTTCAATAAGCGTTTTTCTACGGCTGGTCATGCTTTCCACCTGGCTACCCCTACTCCGGTCAACAGCTCTGCACTCCCCACAGCAACTTGCCCAAGCCTCCCCCATTTCTCCTTCACCCAAATCTAGATGGCTGATGTTCGGAAAGAGCTGCATAATCTGGACCCCTACAAATCAGCTGGGCTAAACCATCTGGACCCTGTCTTTCTAAAATTATCTGCCGCCATTGTTGCAACCCCTATTACTAGCCTGTTCAACCTCTCTTTCGTATCGTCTGAGATCCCCAAAAATTGGAAAGCTGCAGCGATCATCCCCCTCTTCAAAGCGGGAGACACTCTAGACCCAAACTGCTACAGACCTATATCTATCCTACCCTGCCTTTCCAAGGTCATCGAAAGCCAAGTCAACAAACAGATCACCAACCATTTCGAATCCCACCGTACCTTCTCCGCTAGGCAATCTGGTTTCCGAGCTGGTCTTGGGTGCTCCTCAGCCACGCTCAAGGTCCTAAACGATATTATAACCGCCATCGATAAGAGACATTACCGTGCAGCCGTATTCATCGACCTGGCCAAGGCTTTTGACTCTGTCAATCACCGCATTCTTATTGGCAGACTCAACAGCCTTGGTTTCTCAAATGACTGCCTCTCCTGGTAGATGCGATAGAGTTCAGTGTGTCAAATCGGAGGGCCTGTTGTCCGGATCTCTGGCAGTCTCTATGGGGGTGCCACAGGGTTAAATTCTCGGGCCGACTCTCTTCTCTGTATACATCAATGATGTTGCTCTTGCTGCTGGTGATTCTCTGATCCACCTCTACGCAGACGACACCATTTTGTACACTTCTGGCCCTTCTTTGGACACTTAACTAACCTCCAGACGAATGTCATACAACACTGCTTCCGTGCTAAATTGTAATTATTTAGATGCTATGGCCTATTTATTGCCTTCCCTCCCTAATCTTCATTTGCACACACTGTATATAGACTTTTCTATTGTGTTATTGACTGTACGTTTGTTTATTCCATGTTTAACTCTGTTGTTTGTGTCGCACTGTTGCTTTATCTTGGCCAGGTCATAGTTGTAAATGAGAACTTGTTCTCAGCTGGCCTACCTGGTTAAATAAAGGTGAAATAAAAAATACATAAATAAAATAAAAAATCATAATCGGTCGACCTCTAGTTGCAACGCCTCTCCCCTATTTGCCAAAATAGTTTGAATACATTGATATGTAGGCTACGTGTGCCTTTATAAAGTCCTTGAGCAGTTCTTGTCTATTTATGTTCTGTTTTATGTGGGCCCCAGGAAGAGTAGCTGCTGCTTTTGCAACAGCTAATGGGGATCTTAATAAAACACAAATACATTTACATTTAAGTCATTTAGCAGACGCTCTTATCCAGAGCGTCTGCAAATACTAGTCAACGTGGAGCCCTGTGCCTTTGGATCACCCTGTCCTGGGTTCTATGTTGAAGCAAAGGCTGGAATTGATCTTCTCTTCCAATGCTCTCGTCAGTCGTTGAGAATGAAATGAGGAGTAGGTACACGAGGAATGCATTGGAGGAGAAGCCCAGGAATCAAGGAAAATACTTTGAGATTCCCCCTTAGCATTTAACAGCTGTTTTGTGTACTGGTCTGGGTGAGACGACGTGATCCTGCTCCCAGTAGACTAAGAGGCTTACCGTGGCGGTTGGCCTTGGTTGTAAACTCAGGTTAATCCCAAGTACCATCAATTGGTTCCTGAGTGTAGTATGTTTTCCTGTATGCTTGGAAGCACTCATGCCCTCTTACTTTGAGTTTGTATAAAATTAAGTAATGAGATGTTTAGAAACCATGAGACCAAAAAGGCGATTGATTGAATTATTAAAATAATTATTTGAGCCCTGTTGTTTTGAAGCCCTTGTCAGTTGATTTCATTTGTATTGTTATCAGCCAATTCTGAGGGAAATGGAGAAATTAGTGTGGGTCTGCCTGGAGATTTGGCTGTACAGTCGGCCATTAGTCTGTCCTGCTTTCTACTGTTCTATTGGACAGCCATTGGAATGGGAACTGAAGTGGGCTGCCTGCAGCTGGCTGAATCTGGGTCATCTCTCTATCCTACATGTGTTAGGAACTCCCTACAGGGGGAACCAAGGGCTCCAGACTAAATTGCCACCGTGACCTGACCAGGCTACCTCATAGGGCTGGAGTAGTGTGGTGGGAAGGTAGAAGAAGAGGGGTTACTGGGAGAGTTGAACAGGTGACACGACACACCTGATGAAAATGAGGATGTATCGAATTCTTGCTGGGTGTCACATTGTGTTGACCAAGCCTATATTACAGTCTATTGATTCAAGAGGTCCACTGCATTATTGTGACCTCTCCATATCTTTCTGGTTCTCAGTAGTGTGACGAGATGGCTTTAGACCAAGGGGGCCCACAAAATTGGGGAGTAGAAAGGGGCACGTATTTTTTTATTATTCTCGTGGCCCGGATTGAAGTACCACTTTTTTGTCCCCAATTTTGTGGTATCCAATTGTCCCATCGCTGCAACTCCCGTACGGACGCAGGAGAGGTGACGGTCGAGAGCTGTGAGTCCTCCAACACGATCCAGCCAAGCCGCACTGCTTCTTGACACAATGCTCGCTTAACCCGGAAGCCAGCCGCACCAATGTGTATGAGGAAACACCGTACACCTGGCGACCGTGTCAGCTTGCATGCGCCCGGGCCCACCACAGGAGTCTAGAGCGCGATGGGACAAGGAAATCTCGGCCTGCCAAACCCTCTCTTAACTCGGGCAACGCTGGGCCAATTGTGCATCGCCTCGTGGATCTCACAGTAACGACCAGCTGTGACACAGCCTGGGATCGAACCCGGGTCTGTAGTGACGCCACAAGCACTACGACGCAGTGCCTTAGACCGCTGCGCCACTTGGGATGCCCCCGCAAATTGATTTTAACAAACATTTGGTCCCCCAAAAAATGTGGCCCTCCGTTTAATTTCTAAATCCCGATGCCATCCTTGTGCCCAAAACTTTGCCCACCTCTGCTTTAGACACATGCTCTTTACTGTCATATGAATGTTCTTGTCCCCATCCCCAGTTCTATGTGGTGTCTGTCATGCATAATACTGACCGCTCGCTCTCCTTTTCTCTCTCTCGCTACTTTCTCTCTCCTCTTGCTCATATTCTTCCTGCTCTTTCTCTTTCCAGATGCGGTTTAGAACTGACTGGTAACCCTACTGCAGGCTTTATCCTCGTCTCGTTTCTGGAGCCAGAGCTTTTGGGGGGCAGAGTCCTGCGTTAGTGGCAGAGCCTCCATCCCCCAGTTAGCCGGAGTCGTTGTGCATCGGAACGCCATCACTGTCAGTGTGTCTGGTGTTGATTAGATTGAACTGATCTTCTGACTGGGGGAAACTGCAGCAGCTGAAAGCCACGCCTTGTGCTCGACCACCCCTGGCCCCGCCCACATATCCCTGCTGCCACCATGGTGCTGTCACAACGGCAACGAGACGAACTGTGAGTAACACACACACGACCACCAACCATGTTAACTTCTTATGGCTGCAATCCCGTCACCAGGATGATATGACAACAGCCAGTGACAGTGCAGGGCGCCAAATTCAAAAATTCAGAAATCTCATAATTAAAATTCCTCAGCCATTCATGTGTCTTATATCATTTTAAAGGTAATCTTGTTGTTAATCCCACCAAAGTGTCCGATTTCAAATAGGCTTTTCAACGAAAGCACTACAAACAATTATGTTAGGTCACCACAAAACCACAATAAGCACAGCCATTTTTCCAGCGAAAGATAGCAGTCACAAAAAGCAGAAATAGAGATACAATGAATCACTAACCTTTGATGATCATCAGATGACACTCATAGGACTTCATGTTACACAATACATGCATGTTTTGTTTGATAAAGTTCATATTTATATAAAAAAATCTGAGTTTACATTGGCGCGTTAGATTCACTAGTTGCAAAAACATCAAGTGGTTTTTGCATAGCCACATCGTTTCAACAGAAATACTCATCATAAATGTAGATAATACAAGTTATACACATGGAATTATAGATATACCTCTCCTTAATGCAACCGCTGTGTCAGATTTCAAAAAAACTTTACCGAAAAATAAACCATGCAATAATCTGAGACGGAGCTCAGAACAATAGCCAAATTAGCCGCCATGTTGGACTCAACAGAAACCAGAAAATACATGATAAATGTTTCCTTACCTTTGATGAACTTCATCAGAATGCAGTCCTAGGAATCCCAGGTCCACAATAAATGCTTGATTTGTTCGATAATGTCCGTTATTTATGTCCAATTAGCTACTTTAGAATTGTTTACCAAAAGCCCTAACCAAAGTCACAAAGCGCATCCACTATAACGTGACAATGTCCAAAAGTTCTGTTACAGTCAGTAGAAACATGGCAAACGATGTACTGAATCAATCTTTAGAATGTTGTTAACATACATCTTGAATAACGTTCCAACCGGAGAACTACATTGACTTCAGTTGAGAGATGGAACGGACGTCCTACTCATGTGAAGGCGCATGGTGAATGCGTGATCAGCTCGTGGAAGTGATTACTCATTCCTGTCTCCTTCGGCCCCCCTTCACATTAGTCATCAGACAAAGTTCTATTGACTTTTGACATCTATTGGAAGCCGTAGGAAGTGAAAACTCATCCATATCTCGCTGTAATTTCATTGGGAGCTTGGTTGAAAATCTAGAAGCCTCAGAAAAAATCCAAACAGGAAGTGGAACTTCTCAGGTTTTTGCCTGCCATATGAGTTCTGTTATACTCAGACATAATTCAAACAGTTTTAGAAACTTGAGTGTTTTCTATCCAATACTAATAATAATATGCATATATTAGCTACTATGACATAGGAGCAGGCCGTTTACTCTGGGCACCTCTGTGCACCTTTCATCCAAGCTACTCAATACTGCCCCTTCAGCCATAAGAAGTTAAAACAGACACACAACCCACAATTTTGTTGCAATTACTTGCTGAGCTGCCCTATCTTTGATATCCACCACCAGCGGTTCCCGAGAGCCACCCTGAATAACACAGCCATGTGACATCAGCAGTACCTGTGACATCAGCAGTAACTCTTATCATGGACTGTGGCTGGTTAACCTGTTACTGCTAGACGTTCCGCTAGCGAAATAGATTTTTTTTATTAGAAATGTTTAACTTTCATAAAATCACAAGTGCAATACACCAAAATAAAGCTTAACTTCTTGTTATTCCAGCCGCCGTGTCAGATTTCAAAAAGGCTTTGCGGCGAAAGCAAACCATGCTATTATCTGAGGACAGCGCCCCATCATACAAACACATGAAAATAATATTTCAACCAGGCAGGTGCGACATGAAAGTCAGAAATAACTATAATTCAGGCCTTACCTTTGAAGATCTTCTTCTGCTGGCACTCCAAAATGTCCCAGAAACATCACAAATGGTCCTTTTTGTTCGATAAATTCCTTGTTTATTTTCCCCAAAATGTCCATTTATTTGGCGCGTTTGATTCAGAAATTCACCGGTTTCAACTTTCCCAACATGACTACAAATGATCTAATAAGTTACCTGTAAACTTGGTCCAAACATTTCAAACATCTTTCCTAATCCAACCTTAGGTATCCTAAAACGTAAATAATCGATACAATTTAAGACGGAATATACTGTGTTCAATAGCGGATGAAATCAACGTGGAGCGAGCTCCAGGTCGCGCAACAGAGTCCACTTGGCTTGACGTACTTCATTTCTCAAAAGAATAACATCAACCAATTTCTAAAGACTGTTGACATCTAGTGGAAGCCATAGGAACTGCAACCAGGTGCCTCATAAATATAGTTCCCCATAGAAAACCAATTGAAAACAGTCAACTCAAAAAAAAAAAAAAAAAAATCCTAGACGGTTTGTCCTCGGGGTTTCGCCTCCCAATAAGTTCTGTTATACTCAGACATAATTTAAACTGTTTTAGAAATGTTAGGTTTCTATCCAAATCTACCAATTATATGCATATCCTAGCTTCTGGGCCTGAGTAGCAGGCAGTTTACTTTGGGCACGCTTTTCATCCGGACGTGAAAATACTTCCCCCTATCCCAAAGAGGTTTTAATGTCTTTATTACGTGGGCTAGAAGCCCCATGAGCTCAATATATGCATCTGTATTCAGCAAAGTGGGGAAAGCAGGTGAACACTGAAAATTGCGTTTCCTTCCTAGCCCCACTGCAAAGTGCAAACCATCTATGCCTTGTTAACCATTCAATCTATTCCAGAGACACAAAGCAACATAACTCTAGCTAGTAGTTACCATTGTTCTCATCAGACAGACATGGATGCAGTGAAGGAAAATGCCAACTCACTCACAGCACAAGATGTGCATTGATTTTTAAAACCGACCAACTGAGGTGAACAATAATAACTAAAACTATCGGGCCCATCCAGGAAGAATCAATGATCTGTAGTTAGGTGGGGTGCTTGGGTCCCAGACACCCCTGAGGTCCCCAGCCCAAATATATTGATCTCCTCCTTCCTGTCTCATGTTATTGATCACTATTCAGTTTGGCCTCTAACTGTGACCCGAAGGATGGCATGAGGCAGAATATAACAAAGGACGTGGATGATGACACAGCCTAATATTCCTAGTGCAGAGGAGATCTCTTTAGCTTGTGGCCAAGGAAATGGTCTGAGGTATACAATGGATTTTGTACTATGTGGAAGTTCAGACAGTCCCATGTGTGTTGTCCCACGAATCGTTAACCAGAGGCATTGATTTGCGGAGTTCTACACACACACACAGATGTGTTCATCTGTGCAGTAAGTCAGGGCCGATGTTGAAGCCAATAGCAGGGGAGACACTGTTGTAGCCAGAAATAACAGGGTAGGTGTGTAACCATCCCTGCGGTGTCTGTTGCCCTGTGGTGTCTATGAACCTGGTAAATTAACTCCTGAGGTGGGGAATACGGTTAACACAGCCCTGTGTCAGATCAGATGCATGATGAGAGTTGTGTAAGAGAAAGTTAAGATATGTGGGTGTGTGTGAGGTTGTATCTGAGCTCGGCTTGGTAAGGGGATTTCAGATCTATATGAGGGGAGAGATGTCAAAGGTTATGCGTTTAATTAAAACACTAATCTCTGGGGTCACGTTAATGCAGGAATTAAAAAATATTTCTTATGTGTTTTATATCTTGATGTGTTTTATATCTTGATGTGTTTTATATCTTGATGTGTTTTATATCTTGATGTGTTTTGTAAACGCAGATCAAAAATGCTTGTTATTGTAATAATAAGCTCTCATTATCAATGAAATATCTACATTCACGAACCGGCGTTCTATCAGCAGACAGCACTCTGACTATTGTGGAGCCACTTTTCTCACAGTACTTTTCTCAGAATGTTAGATTAACTTGACGCAAAACATTAGGACATGTAGCTGGCTACATTTTTCTGATAAACATTAGAAATATTATGATCATGCATTTGTTTTTGCAAAAAAATACCTAGCCTTTTCATTATAAGCTAATTTACTTAGCTAGCTATGTGTGGCTGCTGGCCAAATAGCTTTGCCTTTCTATTGTCATCTGAAGCTATTTTCTGCCGAATGTGTTGCACTAATGTACTTTGTGTGAAGGAGAACGATTTGCACGCCCCTGATCACTCTATTGAAGCAATAAAAAATAACAGGTGAAATGGTTTAATGATCTGCGTTTTGAAAATGTATCTGATAATATTGTGTTAGGAAGAGTTAGCCTAACCATGCATCTTTTATTTGCGTTGATGAACTAAGTTGGTGCTGTTACCTTATCTGTAATGAGATAAGTTGACAATGAATGTGTCGGTCCTTCACATGACGTTACAGAACACTCGTCATTCTCTTGACACTGTTTTAGTTTAGCCTCGAAGACATGGGGCCTATGGAACTCTCAGTATCGCTATCGAGTGTTCCGTTGGAATTCTAATCCTCCATGCTCCTTAATCAGAACACTGAGCAGGCTCCTCACATTCTTCTCCTACTCCGTTATGTAATGCCCGGACACACACTACAGGAAACCAGTATGGGACCATTGCTCCATGTGAGCCGCCAGGCCGATGAGGACCGGCATCTGTTGCATTCCATCTATTGTGGAGTACGTTGGCCCTGGTGTTTTAAGAGAAGGCTCTTGACAGTAAAACACCCACTCAAATCTGTGTGACAGACCAACCGCCGGTCCCGCTGTGTCTGTTCTGTGAACCCTGGAGGGAAACCGGGCAGACATCTTGAGTCATTACATCTAAAACAATGGACTGACTGGAGGGAAATGGTGACTGTTACCAGCTGACTGCCCGCCTGCCCCGGCCTCCTCAATACTCTGACCCCTGTTCCCCTCCCTCACCCTCTTCATGGTTTGTTATCAAGCCGCACACAAATGGATCTTGTTCCCGTTCTATTTAAAACTTCCTCCCCTCTGCCAATGCTTTTGTCTCAACTCAACTGTCAGATTGAGCTGGGGAGAGAGGTGGTTCTTCAGGGCATGTGTGAAAGCTTCTATAAATTGCTCATGCTTTTTGAAAGAAAGTCTAGTAGAAGAAGAATGCATTTTGCTCACTGATCTATAAGACATGTCACCATAGAGATTGTTAGTTCAGGGAGAAAGAATGGGGAAGACATTTGTGTGCTGGTTTTGTTATAGACTCTAGACTTTTTTTGAGAAACTTTGTTGTTCTTGGAGGTCTTCCTCACTGATGTACATTTTATATATATATTCTTTTTTAAGTGAGAAGCCTTATTCTGAAAACAAATATTTGTCTTGTGTCAGGCCTATTTTGTCAGCTGTTACGATTACGAAATATATTTTTTGCAACCAGTTCTTTTCTATTCTTATTTCCTGAACCAATGAAAAGCACGTTTTTGTTTTTCCATGGTCAGTGGATTCAAGCCCAGAGGCCACGACAGAGCCCCCCCCTCTTATTAGGAGGAAGACGTTCAAGCGTCTTTATTTTTTCCTGCTTCACAAAGAACTTCTATTTAGTATTTTCCAGGTCTTTAGTCAAATATGTTTCATGTGACTGTGTTCCTTCTCAGCAGCCCCCACTGGCTGTGACTGCTCTGACGTAGCTGCATCATGAATGTTACAGATTATTAATAAACAGTGAAAGTACATTGTACAGGCTGAGGCTAATGGTACAGAATAGCAGTGAAGGGAACCTGAAGACAGTACAGAGTGACACACTCACACAGACCTTTGATCTGCATCTATGTGACTGACTGGAAAATGGAGGCCAATTTTTATTTTATTTTATCGATGCCATTTTTCACTTGATTATTACGTAACTGTTTGATTCATTCTGAGTTCTATGCCGTTTCTTTTTGGGATGGCTAAGCTTCTCGCTCTCCCTGTGGAATTGTCAGCTGACGTTCCTGAATATGTTAAACATGGAGACGTCATCAAATGAACACATTTTGTCGGCAGATATATTGTTGTAGTGGTACAACAAGCTCAATCACTCCCTGTGCTCTGTATTGGGTGTGGCAGCTGGCTCCTATGGGAAATGGCTCACACGTGTCCACCTTGTCTACACACTCACCTGGTGGGCTGGGTATCAAGTTTGGCTGGGTGGGCTGGCAAGGGGTCCATCATTAATGTTCTAATATCCAGCCTGTCAGACACACACAGACCTGATTGTGTGGGACAACTGTTCTACCTACACTACTGAAAAATGCTGGTGCTCAGACTGCCATGATAACATACATTTCTCAGAGCATATTTCTTGAAACCTGTTCCTGTTAGAGGATGTTTTTGCTTGTTGAACCTAGTGCATTAAATGTTGGACAAATGTGCTTTGTATACATTACACAAGCATGTAGTGTACTTTAGCAGGCTAATCTAACTGAACCTGACTTGTGGGTCTTGCTGCTAGTCCTCTCTGCTGCTGAAAGCTGAATACATGAGTTGGTAATCTAAATCCTGTGCACCCCCACTCTCCCTCGTCGGTCTCTCTCCCTCGTCGGTCTCGCCCCTTCTCTTGATTTCTCCCTCTTGCGCTCTCTACCTCATTTCTCTTTTTTTATTATTTTTAAAAATATATTTTAACACACATGCTGAACAATGTAACACCTGGTAGGTTTAGTCTGCCCTTGACTGCTGAGGCACGGCCTCTGCAGAGCCCACCAAATCCCATTATGCCTGCTACTAGGGGAAGAGGCCATTAGTTGTATGACAAATTAGTTCTTCATACCCCATCTACGGCAGATTGTGTTCACCATGCATATTTTGTGTAGTGTGCATTTGCAGCTGACTCAACAGTTCCAAGCTAGACACACAAACACACACCTCACCTCCGTGTGTTGTAGAGCTCACTGACCCTCCTCCAACCAGCAGATCAGTACCATGTCATTGTCTCTGTATGGAGTGGGGAAACTGACTTGGTTGGTACTGGTAAATACTACAGTCAGAATTACCTTAATTTCACTCCCTTTCCCTGTGCCGATTCACAGCGGTTTAGATAGCAGTATGGAGTGCTCTCCTACTTTCCTAAAGCAACAATTGTCCCCCTCACGGTTCAGCTGTCAGAGATTTGAGCACTAAATGCATCATCGTAAGGGATGCACAGGCCTATAGGCTTAGGCATCTACTGTGATATTAATATTTAAAAAATAAATAAATAAATAAATAAAATAAAATGAAGAGAAACTTAGCCCTAGCCCCAGAGAAAGAGAGGTATGCCGGCGGCATGCTATGACCAACATGCAGGTCTTTATCCTTGTCAGATAAGCTACTGCGTCTGCTATACAGATATCGGCTTTTTTGCTCCTCCAATAATCGGTATCGGCGTTGAAAAATCATAATCGGTCGACCTCTAGTTCTTATATGATGTTACAATTACACCATGAGTCGTTAATCATGAAACATACACCCCTTGCCCTTCTTACCGGAGAGATGTTTATTCCTGTCGGCAGCATGCACTGAATATCCCTTTGGCTGTATTGACTCTGACACCATGTCCCAAGCTAGCCGTGTTTCGGTGAAACAGTATGTTACAATCCCAGATATCTCTTTGGAAATTAACTCTTGCCCTAATTTCGTCGACTTTAACTAGGGACTGGACGTTAGTGAGTAATTTACTTGGAAGCGGTGGGTGGTGTGCGTGCATCCGAAGCCTCACTAGGAGACCGCTCCGGCCCCTCTCCTCCGGCAGCGTTGTTTTGGGTCGGCCTCTGGAATAATTTCGAATGCTACAGACATTTTCATGAAGACCGATTTTCGGGATATCTCATGGTCTGTCAAACACCGCTCTAGCTCTGGCACCTTTCACCGCAGATGCGGATGAGCAATATCGGTGGATGCGGTAGATTGAGAAACATATCTCTAGCTGAAATAAACAAATTGGTATTTTTTATGTTAATTAGATTTCCAGTGACGCTACCGTTGTAGGCCAAGGGTTAATTGCTGGATGTCTGCAGGTAAGAAGACTGTTAATTGCTGCTGTCTAATGACAAAGACATGGGGTCAGTCATGGTGCGCTATTCCCTACATAGTGCACTACATTATGCCAGAGCTCCCTATTCCCCATACCAGAGCCCTATGAGACACTGTTCAAAAGTAGTACACTAATAGGGAATAGGGAGCTGTTTTGGATGCAAGTCTGGAGTAGCCCAACCCCACCTATCAGATGCATTGAACTGGACAGAATTCGTATGACTGACTTGTCTTTTTCTTGGACATTTTAGGGTTGCCCAGGGATACAACTGTAAATACCCATTCCTTTTATATAATTGGTTCAAGAATATGGGCAGATGCTCCACACAATCCTTTGTTATAGAAATGTCTTAAAAGCTTCCCGCTCCCTTGTTTTTTTCCCTTTTTCCCTCCCCCTCTGTGGGCAGAGTAACTCCTGTGCCCTACAATAGTGCAGCTCTTCCATGGCTTCCACATGGTTGATCATGGCTTCGTGATCTTAACCGCTCTACTAAGCCATGTATCCCTCCGACTCAGAGCAGGCAAGCACCGGACACTATGGGCTGTAAAGAGTCCCATTCTTTGCCCAAGGACAGTGATGGGAATGTAATGAAGAAACTAGAGTTCGACCGATTATGATTTTTCAACGCCGATACCGATTATTGGAGGACCAAAAAAGCCGATACCGATTAATCGGCCGATATGTATGTATTTATTTATTTGTAATAATGACAATTACAACAATACTGAATTAACACTTATTTTAACTTAATATAATACATCAATCAAATCACTTTAGCCTCAAATAAATAATGAAACATGTTTAATTTGGTTTAAATATGGCAAAAACAAAGTGGAGAAGTAAAAGTGCAATATGTGCCATGTAAAAAAAGCTAACGGTTTAAGTTCCTTGCTCAGAACATGAGAACATATGAAAGCTGGTGGTTCCTTTTAACATGAGTCTTCAATATTCCCAGGTAAGAAGTTTTAGGTTGTAGTTTATTATAGGAATTATAGGACTATTTCTCTCTACCATTTCTATTTCAAATACTTTTGACTATTGGATGTTCTTATAGGCACTTTAGTATTGCCAGTGTAACAGTAGGTTCTGTCCCTCTCCTCGCTCCTCCCTGGGCTCGACCCAGGAACACAACGACAACAGCCACCCTCGAAGCAGCGTTACCCATGCAGAGCAAGGGAAACAACCACTCCAAGGCTCAGAGCGAGTGACTTTTGAAACGCTATTAGCGCGCACCCCGCTAACTAGCTAGCCATTTCACATCGGTTACACCAGCCTCATCTCGGGAGTTGATAGGCTTGAAGTCATAAACAGCGCAATGCTTGACGCACAACGAAGAGCTGCTGGCAAAACACACAAAAGTGCTGTTTGAATGAATGTTTACGAGCCTGCTTATGCCTACCACCGCTCAGTCAGATACTTAGTTACTCAGTTAGATACTGGTATGCTTGTATGCTCAGTCAGATTATATGCAATGCAGGACATGCTAGATAATATCTAGTAATATCATCAACCATGTGTAGTTAACTAGTGATTATGATTGTTTTTTATAAGAAGTTTAATTCTAGCTAGCAACTTACCTTGGCTTACTGCATTCATGTAACAGGCAGTGTCCTTGTGGAGTGCACAAGGACTAGTAACTGTAAGGTTGCAAGATTGGCTCCCCCGAACTGACAAGGTGAAAATCTGTCGTTCTGCCCCTGAACGAGGCAGTTAACCCACCGTTCCTAGGCCGTCATTGAAAATAAGAATGTGTTCTTAACCGACTTGCCTAGTTAAATGAAGATTAAATGAAGGTGTAAAAAAAAAAAAACGGCAAAGTCGGTGTCCAAAAATACCGATTTCTGATTGTTATGAAAACTTGAAATCGGCCATTCCGATTTAATCGGTCGACCTCTAGAAGAAACCCACCACTTCTTGCGAGCGCTCTCACATTTGCTTTTATTCTATTGTTTATTTATTGAATGTCTATCTCTCTCTCTCTCTCTGTAATGTCTTTCTCTGCCTGCCAGTCAGTAACCTTGTCTTTTTATAACTGTACTGAGCCCGGTCCTCCACCCTGTTTGTTTCCACTGAGGTTATCATTTCACAGGCTAGAGAGAGAAGCACTGTAACACTGAGCCAGAACAAGCCCAGGTTGTGATATCATGCTCTATATACTGCAGCAGGCAGCGCAGGGCAACTCATAAAACATTGAGCCTATTCAGATTTAAGGTCTTCCACATAGAAGCCTTAATACGCCAATACCACACGTTTGTTCAAATAATACCATGTTATCTTTCAAATACTTTAGCTGCATGTCATTGAGCTTGCCTGGTGCAATGGAATAGTCCCAAAAGTGCAAATTCCACCCAATCGGTAATCCAGGCAGGCAAGAAAACGAATACTAGCTACCTTATTTTATAACCAGGTATGCAGGGTATACCTACACACACAACCAGCATATACAATCAAAGACTTGACCTACATACAAATGGATATAAAATTCTAAAGGGAATAGAATTCTATATGTGACATGGTTCCTCAGAGTTCAGACATTGCTTATAAAACATTCAATGATACAGGCTAGTGTTGAAATATTCAGCAGGTCTATACATCTTGTCTACTGCTGTGATGTCAAGTGTACTTGAGAAACCTTGTTAGAGAGATGCACTGCCGGCTAGATGGTGTCCTGGCTGGCGAAGCAGAAAAGCTGGTTTTATAGCCTGGATTGATTGACCAGTAAGAAGATGGCTAGGTAGCCCATGGCTTGGTAATGATTGGTACAATCAAGACTGAGTGAGTGTATACTGAAATGTGTGAGTGTCTTTGACTCTATGGGCTGTTGTAGGGTGTAAGACTAGGCAGTATGTAACAAGTGTCTGAGTTGGAGTGCTAATTTAGGATCCCCCCCCCCCCCCCCCCCCCTGTCCATGTAATATTATTCATTATGATCTAAAAGACAAAACTGATTCTATATCAGCATTCCTACTCTGAGATGCTTGATACATGCAGCACCAGGTCTCAGTCGCGCTTTGCTTCTAAATTAATTTCATAGTGAATTTAGGGGCGGCAGGTAGCCTAGTGGTTAGAGCGTTGGGCCATAACTGAAAGGTTGCTAGATCGAATCTCCGAGCTGTCGTTCTGCCCCTGAACAAGGCAGTTAATCCACTGTTCCTAGGCCGTCATTGTAAATAAGTATTTGTTCTTAACTGACTTATCTAGTTAGTTCAAGGTTAAATAATAAAATAAATAGTGATGCAGTGTGAAAGCTGTGCAGCAGCGTGGCTGCTCTGGGGCGGGGCTCTTGAAGCAGGTGTGTGTAGTGCGGAGCTAGCTCAACAGGAAGTGATGTGATCAACAAACTGGCTGGCTGGCAACAAGCTAGCGCTGTATGAGCTAATGTAGCGTCTCCTTGCTCTGTTTGTGGTATATTCTTCATGGAACCGCTCTGTGTACTGTCTCTGCCATTTGAATAGCAGCATTGCACCCTCTGCTGCATTCAGCCTATGTTTAGGGTTGTTATACGTTTTGTCTACTCTCCCATTGGTGCAATAGCTGGTGAAATCCTTGTTAGAGGAGTTTCTCATGATCATGTCGTTTTTAAATTTTTTATAGAAAGGGTGGGGTTGGGTATTGGCTGTGTAAGTAAGCAGCATGACGTAATCTATTTGCCAGCCACTGTTTAGATGGATAGTTGATATGTGTGACATCGGTGTGTGTTGAATTGGTAAACAACAGTTTGTAGATACAGCATGTACTCTGAGCGAGGATGTCTTTTGTTACCTCTGGCCATGGTGGCCCACTCACTGATACCAACCAACCACACACTGTTTCCTCTCACTGTGGGCTGGTAGCCATGGAGACCAGCGTGCTTGCGCTCTGTTAGTCCTCTCTTCCCATTTCTCGCTCTCTCCCTTTTCTTTTTCCCTCTGTTTTCTCTTCCTCCTTTCTCTCCCTCTTTTGCCCCTTCTCTCCCTCGTCTATTCTTGCCGCATAGTGAATTTTGGTATCTGTTTTTTATTATATATATATTAATTATCCCCCCAGAGGTCGAGCCAGGGTGAGGGAAAAGCTTGGATCTCAACAGTCAGTTCGACACTGCAGTACTGCAGCATCTTGATTCTTGACTGATGCTGACACCTAGAATGCTTTTGTCCTTCCCAGTCTATTTGTTGCTCTTATTGATACATCCTGTTCCTAGCTGAGGTAGAATACTGAATTGGCCCCCATCTTCCCTTGTATGGAGGATGGGGGCCAGATATTTCACCGGATGTATAAATGTGAAGCATCCGCTTGGCGTTTCCACTCACTACCAAATATGGTAGTGAGTATAAATGTGAAGCATCCGCTTGGCGTTTCCACTCACTACCAAATATGGTAGTGAGAGGAAGCCCATTGGCCGGCAGTGGGAGAAGATGGAACGAGATGAATTTTGGCTGATCATCTGTAAATGTTCTTATAGATGAAACATTTTGAGCTCAATACAGTTTTCTGGTCCCAAAACTAGAATCCAGAGTGGACTTAAAAAAATAAGGCTTGTTTAAAGGAGTGCCATGGCGAATTGAGTTATTGCACATGGGCACGTCAGAGTAGGCGTTCCATAACGGAAATATGCAAATGCATGTTTGAATGTGCCAATAGCATTTCGCTAGCTCGTGCTTGGCTCTGCTCACCTCCTTGCTTGCTCTGCCCACTATCACTAATTTGTTCCTATTTGAACTGACAGGCTGTGATCAATCGTGGCTTAGTTTTACCAATCCTTGGTGGTACTGTAAGGATTTAATGAATCTGAAATGAGATGGGGTGATGTCTGTATCTCTCACTTGGCTCTGGAAACCCTTGTGCAGGGTTTTGTGCTTTTCTGGAGGGGAGGACAGAACAGGCTGTGGCTGGTTTGGGTTCTTTTAATATCTCTGTGTAGATGACACCAAGGATCTTTTTGTTTTGCCCGTCTCAGCTGAGAGGCCTACAGTGTACCATTGTCTGCTGCTGCAAGCAGCCCCAGAGTAAGACTGTCTGTTCTGTTGCAGCCCAGGATAACACTAGTACATACGCACAACCAATATGCTTCAGGGGTTTCTGTCTGTCTGCTGGGCCTGGGTGGAGCTAGGGAAACACGGTACACACACAGTCGCAACACACACCCCTTCTACTCTTTTACACAACACACTAACCTCCTCACCAGACCTGCAGCAGGCTGTCACATGAGCGATAACCTCCTGCTGACCTTCAGTTGTAATCACACTGCTTCTGTCATCTGGGAGTAGGCAGGGATACAGGAGGGGTGGAAGGGGAATAGGAGGGGGGAGGGCAGGGTGGTACATGGGGCACAGGATGCAGTCAGGCTGAAAGGCCAGCTACATGCTGTCCTGACAGACTGTCAAACACACACACACACCACTTTAAAGCCAGCCAGCCTCCGTGTCTCTGCCAAGCCCAACATCGTATTATTTTTTGGTAATTTTACTCACTCAGGTGAATAGCCTTGCCCAATGCCCCCACACACATCCAGACCCATACAACGCTGTGAGAGTAAGCCCTCCTTGAACTTTGACACCTATTATCAATCTATCGATCTTTACTACTTAAACTCACATTCTGTTCTCACTGTAAATTCATTCCGTTCAGACCAGGGTTTCCGTTAGCCAGTAATGGCTGGCTTCTGTTGGTTAATTGTCAGAGAAGAAGAAAATAAAAAATCCCTTTGCTAAATAATGCTTTTTTTAGGCTATTCATTCATTAGGCTATTCACCAGTTGCGGTAAATAAATTTGACTGGCCATGCTGATGTTTAAGTTACTTTGTATAATTTAGTGGAATTAAATTGCCGTGTGTACAGTATTTGTTTTAATCACATGCGTACAGCATACATATACAGAGCCTTTGAATGGACAATCTGTCAGACAGACTGCAGTATCTTTCGCTGCTTTCGAGACAGCTGGGGACCCCGGAAAAATGAGGTCAAATCATGACGTCTGTGATCTTCAGGTCGGAAAGTCGGAGCTCTAGAAAGAAGCCGGAGTTCCCGAGTTGGATGACTGTTCAAAACAATTTTCCCAGTCGGAGGGAGCTATGTTTAAAAAAAATAATAATAATTATGTCTCGACTGCACAGAAGTCGGAAGTCTGATATTCCTGTGGTCCCAGTTTTGTAAGAGGTCAAACAGCAATGGAAGGCAGGCTTCATCAGCGCATCACACCACTTTGCAATGAACTGGAGGCAGTATGCATTTTTAAAACATACTTGTGTATATAGTGTGTGGACACCCCTTCAAATTAGTAGATTCAGCTATTTCAGCCACACCCGTTGCTGACAGGTATATAAAATCAAGCACACAGCCATGCACTCTCCGTAGACAAACATTGGCAGTAGATTGTCCTTTATTGAAGAGCTCAGTGACTTTCAACGTGGCACCGTCATAGGATGCCACCTTTCTGACAAGTCAGTTTGTCAATTTTCTGCCCTGCGAAAGCTTCCCCTGTCAACTGAAAAAGGTGTTATTGTGAAGTGGAAACGTCTAGGAGCAACAACGGCTTAGCCACGAAGTGGTAGGCCACACAAGCTCACAAAACGGGACTGCTGAAGTGAGTAGCGCATAACAATTGTTTGTCCTCTGCAACACTCACTACTGAGTTCCAAACTGCCTCTGGAAGCAACGTCAGCACAAGAAATGTTCGTCGGTAGCTTCATGAAATGGGTTTCCGTGGCCCAGCAGCCGCACAGAAGCCTAAGATCACCATGCGCAATGCCAAGCGTCAGCTGGTGTGGTGTAAAGCTCGCTGCCATTGGAGAAGTGGAAACGCGTTCTCTGGAGTGATTAATGGCACTTGACTATCTGGTAGTCCGACTGACGAATCTGGGTTTGGGGGATGCCAGGAGAACGCTACCTGCCCCAATGCATAGTCCCAGTGAAGGGAATTCTTAACACCACACCCTAGTGACATTCTAGACGATTCTGTGCTTCAAACTTTGTGGCAACGGCATGGGAAAAGCCCATTCCTGTTTCAGCATGAATGCTCTGTCTACAAAGTGAGGTCCCTACAGAAATGGTTTGTCGAGATCAATGTGGTAGATCTTGACTGACCTGGACAGACCCCTGACCTCAACCTCATTGAACACCTTTGGGATGAATTAGAACGCTGTGACTGCAAGCTAGGCCTAATCGCCCAACATCAGTGGCCGACCTCACTAATGCTGTTGTGGCTGAATGGAAGCAAGTCCCCGCAGCAATGTTTCAACATCTAGTGGAAAGCCTGCCCAGAAGAGTGGAGGCTGTTATAGCAGCAAACGGGGGACCAACTCCATATTAATGCCCATGATTTTGGAATGAGCTGTTCGACAAGCAGGTGTCCACATACTTTTGGTAATGTAGTGTATACGTAATTATTTGAAACCTGAACGTTTTAATACATATTGAGGCATGTCTTACCTTGCTTCGAAGCAGCCTATTAGATCTCCCTTTTTACTTTTCCAATGGAAAAGTAAAAAGGTCACATGAAACCGCTTGCATGTGTCGTGCACTTTGACAACTGTTTTCCCACTAATTGCATTATGAAACAAACATTTGTGTGGCCTACTGCCTTATGCATTGGGTGCAACGTGCACATGTCAATAAATGTAAAATGTTGCCGGTCAAATGTCCTGCTCCACATTTCCTTAACGGAAACCCTGGTTCAGACAACAGTTTCAGCTGAATGACTTTTAGCACTGAAATAACCTAGCCCTGGGTGGGTAAATTTAGCCTCAGCTGTGGCTTTAGTTCCAGGGTGCATCCACAGGTCAGTTAAGTGTGTGTGTATTGGCTCAACCCTGAACAGAGGAAGAGTCACACAGTGAAATGACTGCCTGACTTCTCTCTGTCTGGTTTATCTCCACATCTCATACCGCTAGCTCATCTTTCACTTGGCTCGTGTCTCATCTAATGTAAAGAATTTTATAGAATAGCTGTGTGTGCGCACTGCAGCTGTTTCTGGGGTGTACAGTAGTTTTAATTTTCTCTCTATTCTGTGGGGAGTGATTCCTCCGTTATTTGCCTAGAGCAAAAAGATCTCATTATCGACAGCAGACATGTGCTATCTGTGCCAAATTGGTCTGTGTGTGTGATTTTTCTATCATGCATGTCAAACAAAAGACCAATGCAATTTACATGTTACTCAGACATGCTTATTTTCTTTATTTGTTTTAGCTGTAGTCAAATCCCTGACTCAAGCCTTTTCTAAATTAAGTCAATGTCTCGTCTTCTAATCTCTTCTGCTTTTAACAAGTTAACTAATTGCTGTTTTCTCCTATTGCAGAAATCGAGCGATAGCTGATTATCTTCGTTCCAATGGATATGAAGAGGCTTATTCAACTTTCAAGAAGGAGGCCGAATTAGACATGGTGAGTAATGATGGAACATTACACACACACACACACTATCAATCAAGCCTATTTACCCAAACAATACGGCTTTAACTTCCACTTTATTCCCTCTTTTAATTGACGCAGACGTGTGACTGAAGCCATATGAGCCCGATTAAGGTGCTTTAGAGCCATGATTAGGTAGTCTGTCACACACACACACACACACACACACACGAAGGCGACACTGCAGTCAGGGTTGTGGAACAGAAGCTGAAGATAACCTCTCTCCCTGTCTTCCTAGCTGTGCTCTATCAGAGCTAATGTAACTGCAGGTAGCTAGCAGCTAAAGTCGCGAATGAAAGAGCCCTTTGAATTTATGCAATGAACAATCTCTCCTCAAACAAGACAAAATAAGGAGCAAAGACGACGTGTGGCAGGTTAACATGTAAATGCTCTCTCTGCCTCTCTTTTTCCCAGTCTTTGTTATTACCTCTCTTTTTCCCAGTCTTTGTTATTACCTCTCTATTTGTATAGCACAGATAGGAGAGGTGTTCAGTCCTTCCTTCTCCCTAGTTAGTGGAAACAGCCTGAATAATAGATTATTACTATGGACGGAGAAGCTCTCTGATGCGTCTGACACCACACACACACACGCACTTTGGAAGGAATGTGTTAAAAGCCTGCCCTAATGATGCTGGCAACTCCATTAACAGCCTTCCGTTGCCTTAATCTAGTCTATTCATTATCTGTTAAATGAGGAGGCTATGCCAATGGAGAATGAAGGCATTTCCCCTAATGCTACATTTACACAGCCTTTGTCTTGGGTTTCTTTTAAGACCTCCTAAAATAATGTAATGCGGTATCTAGGTGAGCAGAGTGGTGTTGAAGATGGCATACTAAACAGCATGCCACACCTCGCGTCTGGCACAGCCCGCACGCACGTGCACACACATACACCCTGCTGATAGACTGGCAGACCACAGTGATAAGGAGGTGTGTGTGTGGAGCACTGACTGACTTTGTGTTAAGCCATCGGCAGATCACATTTCTCTCTCCTCCCTCTCTTCACAGGCACAGTGCCACGACTCCTTTCATCCCTCCATCCCCATCACCTCTCCTCCTCCCCCCTTATCACTCCAAGCGCTGAGCGAGGCAGCAACTGTTCTCTTGTACAGCTCTGCTGCTCCTTGGAAGAAATAGCAGCAGCTCAGCTTCAGTACACACACCTGCCCTCTGTGCCTGCAGCACTACTTCACACATCCACATTTTCTCTTCTCCTAAGAGGGGAAAGAAATGGGATAAATCTACCACAAAGCAACAAAAAATCCCTCACTGAAACTGGCTAGCCTGTCAATCAGATTTTTGTATGGTTTGTTTGATAGCTGAAGCTGGTATAGTACTGTACTGAATCACCAGAGAAGAGAGGGGTTGTACTACCCCTATCCCAACGCACCTATCTCCCTCGTGGCTCTTTCATCGTCTCCCATTAGTAACACCACATGAAGAGACAATGGAAATACGTACCTACTCAAACACACCATCCCTTACCCCTTGAGTTTTTAGAGTTTAATAGCCACATTAACAGGGTTACAGATGTAATTACAGGGTACAGTGAAATATGACCCTGATCACTGTGACTGGATCTATTTAGCATGCTGTGGAGGCGGAGGCAAGTGTGGGGCTCAGCTGCAGGTGACTTAACTCGACCTCACCCTGGCCCGTTGGCACCCCCAACACAAACAAGAGCTGGGGGGGCTCGATATGTCTCACGTCTCCACACATACCAACCACTTCTTTGTCCCTTTCTGCCACCCCTGAATAAAACATGTAGGCTCGTTTTTAGGCAACATGTTTTGATCTTGGCTAGTACCCGTAACAGGTTTCACTTAAGTTTGCCTTACTCCATACCCTAGCCATTCTGTAAACACGTACCAGAAGTCCCTCCTTTGCCCTTTAGAAAAATGGCCTCCACACCCCGGTTGCTAGTTTTTTCTCCAGGTGAAAGCCGCTCTCTGCCAGGCTACCTGAAGTTAATTTTCCTCCCCAGTGTACGGTTTGTGAGGGCATAAACCCTTGTCTGCAGGAGATTAGCTTGTGTGAGGGGGATTAAGAATGTGTTTGTGTCTCTGTAAGTATGTCTCCGTGTGTATGTGTTTACAATTAGCTTCAAGGCTGACTGTTTGGCTGTAGGGGTGTAAATCCCATTCCTTATTACTGCGCTCTCGCTCGCGCACTCTACTGTACCCGAAGACTGTCTGCAATCTCAGCTGCCTCCCAGGCAGACCCATAGGCCCCACTGATTAGGCCTAAACTAAGTTCTGTGCTAGATTGTGTGTTTCTGTGTGCGTGCAGTGTTCTTTTCCTAACTTTTTTTTTTCTTCCCCAACCAGAATGAAGAATTGGATAAGAAGTATGCTGGCCTTTTGGAAAAGAAATGGACCTCAGTCATCAGATTACAAAAGAAGGTTTGTTTTGTTTCAGGGGATGCTTTTGTAGCTGGGGATTGTGTCTCCTAGTCTTGGCCCATGACTGCGGCGGAACGTCATCTGGGCCGATACTCACTATACACAGCGTATTAAAAAGGTTACACTACAAAGAATTGAATGTGTTAACCCAATGCCCTTAAGATATGAGATCGTTTGATATGGGTGGCTTTGATGTGCTTACTTAGCAGTACACTGAAGAAGCCAGCAGAGATGTCCATGTATCATCAGCATTAGCAAGCTTATATTAGACATGTTTGCTTTCTTTTACAGATTATACACGTACTGTATTCCAAAATTGAGGTTTTCTAAGCGTCTCAAGTGCTTTACGTTGTAAGGGCTAAACTCACCTCATCCACCACCAATATGTGTTTCCCACCAGATGATGCGCGGCAGCCATTTTGTGCCAGAAACGGCTAATTTCCTTCTTAGTTACCGTATATCCTATTGTGACGGTATTACAATGTCGTCTACATATGCCCCCTAACCCCCAAGGTGATGGAGCTGGAGTCAAAGCTGAACGAGGCCAAGGAGGAGATCACCTTGGGTGGGCCCATAGCCCAGAAGCGTGACCCCAAAGAGTGGATACCTCGCCCGCCGGAGAAGTACGCGCTGAGCGGCCATCGTTCCCCCGTCACACGTGTCATCTTCCACCCAGTCTTCAGTGTCATGGTGTCTGCCTCCGAGGACGCCACAATAAAGGTCTGTAGAATATAAGAACCATCATAGACAGAGTAAAGACTTGTTGTTTATGTTATTCTCCAGGGAAATAATTAAACAATGTACAAACAACGTGATGCAATTAAATGAGATGCAAGCAAACTGCCCCAAACACCTTCCCCAACACTGTGCTGGCAAGTTATTTTATCCACTTGTATGGGAGTTGACTGTATATGTATACCTGCAACCAATAAGGCCTGGGTTTGAGTCCCTTTTCATTAAAGGTCAACTGCAGAGCTGTGTACCAACCATTGAACTGCATCATCTTTAACCAATTCACGTCCTTGTACAATATCAAAACGTGCCACTGAACCAATTATTTTTTGGTGTAAAAGCATGAAATTTGGTGTCAACATATGCTGAGCAAAAATATAAACGGATCAGGTAAAGTGCTGGTCCCATGTTTCATGAGCTGAAATAAAAGATCCCGGAATTGTTCCATGCGCACAAAAAGCTTATTTCTCTCATTCTGTGCACAAATTTGTTAACATCTCTGTTAATGAGCATTTTCCTTTGCCAAGGTAATCCGTCCACCAGATAGGTGTGGCATATGAAGAAGCTGATTAAACAGCATGATCATTACACAGATGCACCTTGTGCGGGGGACAATAAAAGGCCACAAAACATCTGTGGCATTGCACATTTTAAAGGGAGCGTGCAATTGGCATGCTGACTGCAAGCATGTCCACCAGAGAGGTTGCCAGATAATGTAATGTTCATTTCTCTACCATAAGCTGCCTCCAACGTCGATTTAGAGAATTTGGCAGTACGTCCAACCGGCCTCGCAACCGCAAACCACGTTTAACTACTCCAGCACTTCCACATCCATCTTCTTTACCAAGTCTTAAACCAGCCAACTGGACAGCTGATGAAACTGAGTTTGCACAACCCAAGAATTTCTGCACAAACTCCCAGAAACTGTCTCAGCGAAGCTCATCTGCATGCTTGTCAGGGTCTTGACCTTGAATGCAGTTTGGCGTTGTAACCGAATTCAGTGGGAAAATGCTCACCTTCGATGGCCACTGGCACGCTGGAGAAGTGTGCTCTTCAGGGATGAATCCCGGTATCAACTGTTGCGGGCAGATGGTGGTGTGTGTGGGCAAGCGATTTGCCAATGTCAACATTGTGAATAGAGTGCCCCATGGTGGCGGTGGGGTCATTGGATGGGCAGGCATAAGCTATGGACAACGAACACAATTGCATTTACCGATGGCAATTTGAATGCACAGAGATACCATGACGAAATCCTGAGGCCCATTGTCATGCCGTTCATCTGCCGCCATCCCCTCGTGTTTCAGCATGATAATGCACAGTCCCATGTCGCAAGGATCTGTACACAATTCGTACACAAGTCATGCATTGAGCATGTTTGGGATGCTCTGGATTGACGTGTACGACGGCGTGTTCCAGTTACCGCCAATATCCAGTACCTTCGTACAGCCATTGAGGAGGAGTGGGACAACATTCCACAGGCCACAATCAACAGCCTGATAAACTCTATCCAAAGGGGATGTGTCACGCTGCATTAGGCAAATGGTAGTCCCACCAAATACTGACTGGTTTTCAGATCCACGCCCCTACTTTTTTTTAAAGGTTATCTGTGACCAACAGATGCATATCTGTATTACTGGTCATGTGAAACCCATAGATTAGAGCCTACTGAATTTCTTTCAATTGACAGATTTTCCTTATGAACTGTAACTCAGTAAATTGTTACGTTTATATTTTTGTTCAGTGTAGTTGGTGCAAGTGTGTACTCAGGCCACATAGATAATGACTATTACAATATCAATCATAGTGTCAATCTAAGTTTGGATTTTGAGAATGTGAAGACATTAAAATGACTTGAGGTACATTTCAGAATTAAATTGTTTAAAAGCATAGTATTACTTGACCTGTTCTTAACCCAAATATGCCAATTACAGTGCATTCGGAAAGTGTAAGTTACAACCTTTATTCAAAAATTGATTAACTAGTTTTTCCCTCATAAATCTACACAATATTCTATAATGACAAAGCAAAAACCAGTTTTTAGAAATGTTTGCAAATTAAAAATGTAAAAATAACACTTACATATGTATTCAGACCCTTTACTCAGAACTTTCTGGAAGTTCCTTTGGCAGCAATTACAGCCATGAGTCGTCTTGGGTATGACGCTACAAGCTTGGCACACCTGTATTTGGGGAGTTTCTCCCATTCTTCTCAGATCCTCTCAAGCTCTGTCAGGTTGGATGGGGAGCGTTGCTGCACAGATATTTTCAGGTCTCTCCAGAGATGTTCGATTGGGTTCTAGTCTGGGCTCTGGCTGGGCCACTCAAGGACATTCAGAGACTTGTACTGAAGCCACTCCTGCATTGTCTTGGCTGTGTGCTTATGGTCTTTGTCTTGTTGCAAGGTGAACCTTTACCCCAGTCTGAGGTCCTGAGCACTCTGGAGCAGGTTTTAATGAAGGATATCTCTGTACCTTGCTCCGTTCATCTTTCACTTGATCCTGACTGGTCTACCAGTCCCTGCCACTGAAAAACATCCCCACAGCATGATGCTTCCACCACCACGCTTTACCGTTGGGATGGTGCCAGGTTTCCTCCAGATGTGACGCTTGGCATTCAGGCCAGAGAGGTTCAATCTTGCTTTCATCAAACCAGAGAATCTTGTTTCTCGTGGTCAGAGTCCTTTAGGTGCCTTTTGGCAAACTCCAAGCGGGCTGTCGTGCCGTTTTACTGAGGAGTGGGTTCCATCTTGCCACTCTACCATAAAGGCCAGATTTTGGTAGAGCGCTGCAGTGATGGTTGTTCTCCCATCTCTGCAGAGGAACTCTGGAGTGACCATCGGGTTCTTGGTCACCTCCCTGACCAAGACCTTTCTCCCCTGATTGCTCAGTTTGGCCGGGCGGCCAGCTCTAGGAAGTCTTGGTGGTTCCAAACTTCTTCCATTAAGAATGATGGCCACTGTTCTTGGGGACCTTCAATGCTGCTGAAATATTTTGAAAGATGGAGTACACTGTAGCAGGCCTCATTCTCTATTGACTTGCATTGGATTTGCTTAGCTGTATAATATGCTCTAGGCGTCTGTGGATTTCTTTTAGATATTTTAAGAAAAGCAGAGGAGAGATGCTCATAAAACAATAGTGTTTTGCTTTAGCTGCGTTCCCAAAGCGATGAGCTCTGCTTCCTTGTTGTTCATTCAGCCTGTGTGCCAGCCTGGCATCGCATCAGCACTACCTAATACCTACCACACTTGCTCGCACGCTTTCTCTCGCTCACGCTCTCCTTTTATCAGGACACGCCCTACAGCAACCCCCCTCCTATCGATTTGACATCCATAAATTGCTATTTTAAGTGCATTAATACAGGCAGTATAATAACCCTGGTTCGTCTGCCATGCTGTTTTTACAGCGTCTGGTCTGCTGCGCTACCACAGTGAGCTACCTCTGTGCCCAAATGAGTATAAATATTTGTGCTGTATCTTTTATTCATGTGGAATCAGTCGCCTGTTCTCTATTTTGCAACACTCCGTCCAGGGGCCTTCACCACCTCCTCCCTCCTTCCTCTTTACCCCTGTTATTTCGCTTGAGTGCTGGACCCCTGCCACGACCACCATCCAGCCATCCCAGAGCAGGCACAGTCAGGCCCCAAATCTCCCAATCTGCCCTCTTATGCCGCCGCTTCTTTCCTAGCCTGGCTCGCCTTACTCTGTGCCCTACTTTCCCTCCAGACCTTGCTGTTAAATCTTTAACTGGGGAGCTGAACGTAAGAGCTCTGCACACTGACATTCTCTCTGACTTAGTCTCTGACATTCTCTTTGACATTCCAGTAAGGCTGTTGGTTTGCCTGCAGTCTGAAACTAGTCTATTCCTCCTCTTTTGGTATGCAGGGAGTAATTGTCATGGCTTTGATGCTCTGCTTGCCCTCACTCCTTCCCCATCTGGTCCTCTGCTTTCCCTTCTGCTAACGTAGCAAATCTATGCAATCCATTTTTATATATATTTATTTTTACATGTTACCGTCCTTGAGCTCGCCACCTTGGCAGTATGTAAATCAGCAGGTTTTGTGAGCAGTGAGCCTTCTGCTTCCTTTGCTCTCGATGGGTCTCGCATTCCCTTTCTCTGCATGGTGATAAGAAGCCCTGTCCCTCACACTAAACTAGGCCAAACAGCTTGAGGTTGAGTGTCAGGTTAACTGCTGCTTATGGCAAGAAAGACCCTGCGGAGGCCTTCAGCACAGACTGGACCACATTATTTTAAAGTGACTATTTTCTCTCAAGTAGGCCTATATTAATTACTGATTTGATCTTTAAATTGAATATAGCTTATTTTCAGTTGGTCAATGGAAAGAGTTAATGTTAGTCTCTCATTCTTAGAGCCACATCGTTGCGAGTTGCGTACATTCATTTTATGGTTGTTTATCTCATGCTGTTGTCATTACATAAACACAGTTAATTTTCAGGTTAGCCTCCCTTGACCTCTGACCTTATTACCTAATGACATTGTGCAGTGCATCTATACTGCAGCTTACTGAGCTAATAGGATATGTTGGTCTGCAGAAGAAAATACCATAAAAGCTGTAATAAATTGCACTACTATGTTTCACTAGCCCGCCACTTGCGTAGGTAACAAGCTCAGCACTGATGGGTTTGGTGGCAGAAGCACAAGCTCAGCAGACTAAGTGATGGTCTTGGTGGTACTGGCAGACTTAACACCACGCCATACTGGGGTGGATTTTGTGGTAGACTAGACTCAAAACGGGCGGGGGCGGGTGGACTTGGCAGTGGAGAAAGCCCAAATGAGGCAGGAGGGGGCTTCTGTCAGTTTGCACAAGTCCAGTGCCCCCCCCCATGCTCAGCGATGGAGGAAAAGCTTATCCCCACAGCGCCTGCCTGTCTGGAAACACAGGGTAATGTGATACCCGTCATGTTTTAGATGCAGCCAAACTAGTGTTTGTTGTTGACCCTGCTATTTAAGACCCAAATCCCACTGTCAATATCAACACAATCACAATAGACATTTATTCAACCACCCTAGGCTTATTTCTTTCTCTCACTATCCCAATATGGGGATATTTGAATTTATACGCTTCACAGACAAATGTATTCTTCTAGAAACAGTAACTTAATCAGACAAAGGTTTTGAACGTTGAATATGTATGGAGTCGGTGTTTGCATGTCGAGACGCTGTCTGGCTTGTAGGCTCGTCATTCTGTGCTATTGGAGCTCTAGAGACGAACCTCAGACTGTGGGTATTTAATGTCGAGAGAAGTCTGTCTGGCACCTCACCCAGGATGTATTGGCTCTCTTGTGATATGACATTAATATGATCTTCTACTGCATTTTATGGATCTATCCTTATCTCTCTGTGCCAGTCACAGCCTGCCTCCTGTAAGCCTGTTTTGGCTGCTTGGTCGCTCGGGGAAGAGGCAGTGTCACGGTGCAGACTAGGCTAGACGAGACACTGGTATTTGGGGTCTCTGTTGCGGTGTGGGGATTTCTAGATTTTGGAGAGCAGCTGAGAGTTGTTCTGTTCATGTGTTTTCATGTGTTCACACAGCAGTTGAAATAGTGTGTTTTCTCTCCTTGCCAGGTATGGGACTATGAGACAGGAGACTTTGAGCGGACGCTGAAGGGTCACACAGACTCTGTCCAGGACATATCCTTTGACCATACTGGCAAGCTGTTGGCCTCCTGCTCTGCAGACATGACCATCAAGCTGTGGGACTTCCAGGGCTTTGAGTGCATCAGAACCATGCATGGTGAGGGGACAGGAGTGGATGGGTGGGACTGTCTAGAGAGCTAATCGGTTGAAGGATATTATGTCTTAGACCATAAGGAGGACCAGGGATGGCGGGGTATGTGTGATTGTTTGGTTCAGGCAAAGCTTGGATGAGCAATTCCAGACGTGTATGTGTGAGCATGTGTTTGGATGGTGCGTTGGGACACAGGTGCTACCGATGCTGTTCATTATCACATATGATATGGCTCATCCTCACTTACGTTCATGACAATCTGCTTCAATTAACAGAAAACCCAGTGAAACACAGGAGCTTCACATCACAACCAAATTCTGTCACACAGGCTTTAATGTTAATGCCAGCCATTCCACACTTCTTAACATCCTCCCCAATCCAACTCCTACAGGCGGTGGGGACTCACTCACTCACTCACTCACTCACTCACTCACTCACTCACTCACTCACTCACTCACTCACTCACTCACTCACTCACTCACTCACTCACTCACACCCTCAAGACGAGGTGCTATTTCTCATATCATCAGCACTCTAAATGTACCAGTCCTTAGGCAGTGTCACTGCCCCTCCCCTCTTTTAATCCTAATTGCTGGATAATTCCAAGCGGCACATTTTACGTGTGCCTTCAGGCCCCCCTGAAACAGATAACAACCCTTTGAGCCTTCCACCACCCATTATTATAACAGCCATCGCGCACTGTGGGGCTCCTCCCACCCACACACTACCCCTCCCCACCACATATATTTAAGCTTGCCTTTTTAGAGCCTCCTTAGTTTCCTCATCTTTTCAGCTGATTAAAGATGGCTGCCTTGGTCTCTAGGTAATTAACTGCCTCTTCTCCAGGAACAAAGACACCCTGGGCGTATTTGGCCATCTCACTATTCATGTTAATTGGCTAATTTGAACAAAACCGATTTTTATGGCACGTTTTAGTTCCAGTGACATTATGATGGGGAGGACTTCTTGTCAAAGTGGATGGCATTCAGAAATGGAAAGGCTTGTGCAGGAAAAGCTGGCTAACAATGCAGTTAGCCCAACTGGCCTCTGTCTAAAGTACAGTACTTGGACATTTAACCAATAGTTATTTGTCAGAGTGGTTGTTTTGGAAAGGGGATACCTAGTCAGTTGTACAACTGAATGCATTTAATTGAAATGTGTCTTCCATGTTTAACCCAACCCCTCTGAATCAGAGAGATGCAGGGGGGATGCCTTAAATCAATGTCCACATCATTGGCGCCCGGGGGTAAAAGTTGTTGTTGGTAGAATGGCAGATTTTGTCCACTTTGCCAGCCCCGGGATTTGAGCCAACAACCTTTCGGATACTGGCTCAGCGCTCTCAACCGCTAGGCTACCTATGGCCCAGTGAAGGTCTCATTGTGTTGTCTTTTGTTTTCCAGGACACGATCACAATGTTTCATCTGTAGCCATCATGCCCAATGGAGATCACATAGTATCTGCCTCAAGGGACAAAACCATTAAAATGTGGGAGGTGGCCACTGGGTAAGTATGTTGCCAAATACCAGTGCTTACCGTGAGCCAAAACGTTCACATAAGTGTGCAGGAGCTTCTCTTCTTTTAAGTAGTATTCAACATTTCCTATGCCTCCGCAAAGTAAGCAACCATCTTTAACCCATCTCTTCCCATCCATCAGCTACTGTGTGAAGACGTTCACGGGCCACAGGGAGTGGGTGAGGATGGTCCGGCCCAACCAGGATGGCACGCTGATCGCCAGCTGCTCCAACGACCAGACGGTGCGTGTGTGGGTGGTGGCGTCCAAAGAGTGCAAGGCCGAGCTGCGGGAGCACGAACACGTGGTGGAGTGCATCTCCTGGGCCCCTGAGAGCGCCCATCCCACCATCTTGGAGGCCACCGGCTCAGAGGTGAGGAGCTTGACACTGAAATACTGATATACACACTGAACTAAAGGCTTTGTTCCCTCCTTCATTCCTCGAAACGCCACCTGCTGACTCTTCAAAAGCACCTTACCCTTATGCCCTGTCCCTGGATCTGTGACAAAACTTTTATGTACAGTACATTCAGAAAGTATTCAGACCCCTTCCCTTTTTCCACATTTTATTACGTTACAGCCTTCTGAAATTTATTAAATAAAACATTTTCCTCATCAATCTGCACACAATTCCCCATAATGACAACGTGAAAACAGGTTTTTAGAATAAGTATTTAGGTGCGGTGCATCACGTTTCCATTGATAATCCTTGATGTTTCTACTTGATTGGAGTCCACCTGTGGTCCACCTGTCTATATAAGGTCCCACCGTTGACAGTGCATGTCAGTCAAAACCAAGCCATAAGGTCGAAGGAATTGTCCGGGGAGCTCCGGGACAGGATTGTGTCGTGGCACAGATCTGGAGAAGGGTACCAAAACATTTTCTGCAGCATTGAAAGTCCCCAAGAGCACAGTGGCCTCCATCATTCTTAAATGGAAGAAGTTTGGAACCACCAAGACTCTTCCTAGAGCTGGCCGCCCGGCCAAACTGAGCAATCGGGGGTGAAGGGCCTTGGTCAGGGCGGTGACTAAGAATCCGATGGTCACTCTGGCAGAGCTCTAGAGATCCTCTGTGGAGATGGGAGAACCTTCCAGAAGGACAACCAACTCTGCAGCACTCCACCAATCAAGCGTTTATGGTAGGGGCCAGACGGAAGCCACTCCTCAGTAAAAGGCACATGACAGTCCGCTTGGAGTTTGCCAAAAGGCACCTAAAGACTTTCAGACCATGGAAAAACAAGATTATTTGGCCTGAATGCCACGTCACGTCTGGAGGAAACTTGGCATCCCTAAGGTGAGGTGTGGTGGCAGCATCATGCTGTGGGGATGTTTTTCAGCTGCAGGGACTTGGAGACATGTCAGGATCGAGGGAAAGGTGAATGGCGTGAAGTACAGAGATTCTTAATGAAAACAACCTGTTCCAGAGCATTCAGGACCTCAGAATGTGGCGAAGGTTCACCTTCCAACAGGACAACGACCCCAAGCACACAGCCAAGACAACACTGGAGTGGCTTTGGGACAAGTCCTCTGAATGTCCTTGAGTGGCCCAGCCAGAGCCCGGATTTGAACCCGTTCAAACATCTCTGGAGAGACCTGAAAATAGCTGTTTAGCGATGCTCCCCATCCAACCTGACAGAGGAAAATGGGAGCAACTCTCCAAATACAGGTGTGCCAAGCTTGTAGCATCATACCCAAAAAGACTTGAGGCTGTAATCGTTGCAAAAGGCGCTAAAACTAAGTAACGGGTCTGAATACTTATGTAAATGTGATTTTCAGTAAAAAAATAAAAATAAACGTTTTTGGTTTTGTCATTATGGGGTATTGCGTGTAGATTGAGGAGGAACTAAGTATTTAATCAATTTTAGGATAAATTTTAGGATAATACTGTAATGTAACAAAATGTGGGAAAAGTCAAGTGGTCTGAATGCCTTCCGAGAGCATTGTATGTACATGCCTTAAGTAAAACGGTAATGTGACATCAAAATAATATTGTGCGCACACCCATTTAAACGTTACGGCTAGGTACATACAAGTATCTGATTGCCCAAGGGAAAGTAGACCTAGATATTCCTTATGCTGACATATTGCTTATGTCAGAAAATGTACTTTGCTCTCCACCCTCCCTCTGACTTCCTATATATCTGGCTTATTTGGTCCATCTCCTAACCTAAGATTGGCACCTCACAGAGCCAGACATGTTTGAATCAGACCATGAAATTAAAATTACAGGAGCAACCCTGTCATGGCCCAGGGTCAGACCGCCACCCTGCCCCTGTGAGTCTACACCCCCCACCCCCGATGCCCTGTGAGTGTCCTGCTCTCCCAAGTCTTGTGATCATGCATGTCCAATTTCAGTTTCATTCGATTAAAACATTGATCCTCACAGGCAGCTAGTGGCCCTGTCAAGAACCCTGTTTGCCTCGATGCCTGGGCACAATGATACACAATATCCCGTGTTCTCACAGAGGGAGCCTGTTTTTCTCTTTAGCGCTCTCTTTCTGTATTTACCCATTTGAATGGTTGATGTGCTAAGTCTGCAGTGATGGTATTGTTGATCTTGGCTAAGGTATTGTTGTATGCACACACACACACACACACACACACACACACACACACACCCTTGCCTTTGATCAAATTCTCCTTTTGAAGACTTGAAGAACTTGATGCTTAGTAGCAGAGCTGGTTCAGGTAGAATGATTCTCCAGATTCTCCTGACATCAATTATACTGGTACACTTTATGTTCTGTGAACTAAAGCAGCCAAATGTGAGTCTGACATTTAAGACTGCTCTGCTCTACGTGCTGAGATGAGCCTGCACAGGGGAACCCAAACTGTTAGAACATGCCCTTCCCTGTTTCAGAACTCTGAGGCATGTAATGACTTTTTATATCTGTGTGCACACTACATGTCCAAAAGTATGTGGACACCAGCTCGTCGAACATCTCATTCCAAAATCGTGGGCATTAATATACACTGCTCAAAAAAATAAAGGGAACACGTAACTCCAAGTCAATCAAACTGTCCACTTAGGAAGCAACACTGATTGACAATAAATTTCACATGCTGTTGTGCAAATGGAATAGACAACAGGGGGAAATTATAGGCAATTAGCAAGACACCCCAAATAAAGGAGTGGTTCTGCAGGTGGTGACCACAGACCACTTCTCAGTTCCTATGCTTCCTGGCTGATATTTTGGTCACTTTTGAATGCTGGCGGTGCTTTCACTCTAGTGGTAGCATGAGACGGAGTCTACAACCCACACAAGTGGCTCAGGTAGTGCAGCTCATCCAGGATGGCACATCAATGCGAGCTGTGGCAAGGTTTGCTGTGTCTGTCAGCGTAGTGTCCAGAGCATGGAGGCGCTACCAGGAGACAGGCCAGTACATCAGGAGACGTGGAGGAGGCCGTAGGAGGGCAACAACCCAGCAGCAGGACCGCTACCTCCGCCTTTGTGCAAGGAGGAGCACTGCCAGAGCCCTGCAAAATGACCTCCAGCAGGCCACATGTGCATGTGTCTGCTCAAACGGTCAGAAACAGACTCCATGAGGGTGGTATGAGGGCCCGACGTCCACAGGTGGGGGTTGTGCTTACAGCCCAACACCGTGCAGGACGTTTGGCATTTGCCAGAGAACACCAAGAGTGGCAAATTCGCCACTGGCGCCCTGTGTTCTTCACAGATGAAAGCAGGTTCACACTGAGCACATGTGACAGACGTGACAGAGTCTGGAGACGCCGTGGAGAACGTTCTGCTGCCTGCAACATCCTCCAGCATGACCGGTTTGGCGGTGGGTCAGTCATGGTGTGGGGTGGCATTTCTTTGGGGGGCCGCACAGCCCTCCATGTGCTCGCCAGAGGTAGCCTGACTGCCATTAGGTACCGAGATGAGATCCTCAGACCCCTTGTGAGACCATATGCTGGTGCGGTTGGCCCTGGGTTCCTCCTAATGCAAGACAATGCTAGACCTCATGTGGCTGGAGTGTGTCAGCAGTTCCTGCAAGAGGAAGGCATTGATGCTATGGACTGGACCGCCCGTTCCCCAGACCTGAATCCAATTGAGCACATCTGGGACATCATGTCTCGCTCCATCCACCAACGCCATGTTGCACCACAGACTGTCCAGGAGTTGGCGGATGCTTTAGTCCAGGTCTGGGAGGAGATCCCTCAGGAGACCATCCGCCACCTCATCAGGAGCATGCCCAGGCGTTGTAGGGAGGTCATACAGGCACGTGGAGGCCACACACACTACTGAGCCTCATTTTGACTTGTTTTAAGGACATTACATCAAAGTTGGATCAGCCTGTAGTGTGGTTTTCCACTTTAATTTTGAGTGTGACTCCAAATCCAGACCTCCATGGGTTGATACATTTGATTTCCATTGATAATTTGTGTGATTTTGTTGTCAGCACATTCAACTATGTAAAGAAAAAGGTATTTAATAAGAATATTTCATTCATTCAGATCTAGGATGTGTTATTTTAGTGTTCCCTTTATTTTTTTGAGCAGTGTAGTTGGTCCCCTTTTGCTGCTATAACAGCCTCCACACTTCTGGGAAGGATTTCCACTAGGTGCTGGAACATTGCTGCGGGGACTTGCTTCCATTCAGCCACGAGCATTAGTGAGGTCGGGCACTGATGTTGGGTGATTAGGCCTAGCTTGCAGTCAGCATTCTAATTCATCCCAAAGGTGTTTGATGGGGTTCAAGTCAGGGTTCTGTGCAGGCCAGTCAAGTTCTTCCACATTGATTTTGACAAACCATTTCTGTATGGACTTCGCTTTGTGCACAGGGGCATTGTCATGCTGAAACAGGAAAAGGCCTTCCCCAAACTTTTGCCACAAAGTTTGAAGCACAGAATCGTCTAGAATGTCATTGTATGCTGTAGCATTAAGATTTCCCTTCACTGGGACTAAGGGGCCTAGCCGAACCATGGAAAACAGCCCCAGACCATTATTCCTCCTCCACCAAACTTTACAGTTGGCGCACTGCATTCGGGCTGGTAGCGCCAAACACAGATTTCTGTCCGACTGCCAGATGGTGAAGCGTGATTCATCACTCCATGCTTAGCGGCCGACGATAGATATTTGATTTTAAAAATACGAAATGGATGGTTTTAGTATGGGGAAATTCCGATTTATACTGCACCACAGACCGTGTAGAAATGGAACAATTGAATCTAAGTGCAAATTTTGGTCTATAATCAAATATTGCCCTCAGCTGTTAGGCACCCTCAGGGCAAGTTTCTGCTACTGTGTTCAGAATCACTCTTATATAGAAGCAGAGTCTGTAATTGAACCTCTGAAGTGTAGGCATGTGCCCTGCTCTGGAGATATACATTGTCTGATAACTATTTTGTTGGTAGTCCATTTCCCCTGATTTTAAGGTGGTATTTATTTATCAAAGGCTGTGGTATAAAAATAAATTTAATTCAGAAGGCTGCTGGCTGCATATAGCCCTCACAAAGAAATTATTAAGGATTGACGTCCCGCAAGTGAAGACTGCTAAAGGTTCTGTATTGGTATTTTACTGCGGCAATTGGAGCTCATCGTGTTCTTGTTCTCCCTGTGTCCTTCCAGTCTAAGAAGAGTGGTAAGCCGGGCCCTTTCCTGCTGTCTGGCTCCAGAGACAAGACCATCAAGATGTGGGATGTCAGCATTGGAATGTGCCTTATGACACTGGTGAGTGGACCATCAATCTTAGATACAATAGATGGTAATTTCGATTCATGCAGTTTTTATGTTGTTGAATCCAGTCCTCACATGACATGAATTGCAATAGGATTGACCTTCTTGAACCCTAGTCTTAACCGAACACTCTGTCCCAGGTTGACTGGTTTCCTGAACTAAGCGTAGTCCTGGACTAAAAAGCTAGTTTTAGTCCGGGAGTAGTCTGGGAAACTGACCCTAGATTTTGTATTAACAATTCTAACCAAATGCTTTTGTCCCAGGTTGGCCATGATAACTGGGTGCGCGGGATGCTTGTCCACCCCGGAGGCAAGTTCATATTAAGCTGTGCTGACGACAAGACCTTAAGGATCTGGGACTACAAGAACAAGCGCTGCATGAAGACCCTGAGTGCCCATGAACATTTTGTAACCTCTCTGGGTAAGCCGCTCTCAATCTTTTCTTCTACAGTCAGTGTCAGTTACAGCTGGGTCTTGTTCAGTACGGCACACTGTAGCAAAATATTAGTGCTGGGCGATTAACTGAAATGTCAGGGATTTTTTTTGGTTTTTAACCCAACTAATTCTATTTAGTTTTTTCTTTCTATGCGCTCAATGCGCACATCACACAGTTTCTCTAGAGATCAATCAGATCCAGTCTGAACTGTGCTATGTAGTAGGGAGTTAGTTTCCAACTGGCCAATATTCTACTTCGTTTAACGCATAAAACATGGTCATTGACAACAATGACCATAATCCATTGCGCATTTACTTGTCCTTTCTGTTTCTATTATGCCTGCTACGGAAGAGAGAAGGATGTGTGATCGTGAGGTGATAGAGAGCAGCTGTTGCTTTGCAAGTTCTCTACCTGAAAATACATGATCCTAGTGATTGATGGTATTCAGCAGTCATAAGTATGCCTTATTTACTTTGAACTACAAAATAGTGATTTTGTCAGACACCATAGGAATTAAATTAAGTAATGAAATAAAATCTATGTAATACACACAACTGAAATATTTTATTAAAGTAATGTGAATACATGAGGGTTAATAAGTGATAAGCGGTAATGGAAAGTCACTACCATTGTACTTTTATGAATTGTTTTAAATTGATATAGCATTCAACACAATGCGTAGTGCATTTAATGTTGAGGGGGAAAAAATCATCGAAACATTGTTTCTTTTTTTATAATCGAACAGAAACTGAACCGACTTCAAAAATAACTAATCACGCGTTCTGTTCTGTCTCCTGGAGATGAATGTACTTTGGTGCGAAAAGTGCAAATCAATCCCAGAACAGCAGCAAAGGACCTTGTGAAGATGCTGCAGGAAACGGGTACAAAAGTATCTATATCCACAGTAAAACGAGTTCTATATCGACATAACCTGAAAGGCCGCTCAGCAAGGAAGAAACCACTACTCCAAAACCGCCATAAAAAAAGCCAGACTACGGATTGCAACTGCACATGGGGACAAAGATTGTACTTTTTGGAGAAATGTTCTCTGGTCTGATGAAACACAAATAGAACTGTTTGGCCATAATGACCATCGTTATGTTTGGAGGAAAAAGGGGAATGCTTGCAAGCCGAAGAACACCATCCCAACCGTGAAGCACGGGGGTGGCAGCATTATGTTGTGGGGGTGCTTTGCTGCAGGAGGGACTGGTGCACTTCACAAAATAGATGGCATCATGAGGAATGGAAATTATGTGGATATATTGAAGCAGCATCTCAAGACATCAGTCAGGAAGTTAAAGCTTGGTCGCAAATGGGTCTTCCAAATGGACAATGACCCCAAGCATACTTCCAAAGTTGTGGCAAAATGGCTTATGGACAACAAAGTCAAGGTATTGGAATGGCCATCACAAAGCCCTGACCTTAATCCTATAGAAAATTTGTGGGCGGAACTGAAAAAGCATGTGCGAGCAAGGAGGCCTACAAACCTGACTCAATTACACCAGCTTTGTCAGGAGGAATGGGCCAAAATTCGCCCAAATATTGTGGGAAGCTTGTGGAAGGCTACCCAAAACGTTTGACCCAAGTTAAACAATTTAAAGGCAATGCTACCAAATACTAATTGAGTGTATGTAAACTTCTGACCCACTGGGAATGTGATGAAAGAAATAAAAGCTGAAATAAATAATTCTCTACTATTATTCTGACATTTCACATTCTTAAAATAAAGTGGTGATCCTAACTGACCTAAGAAAGGGAATTTTTACTAGGATTAAATGTCAGGAATTGTGAAACTGAGTTTAAATGTATTTGGCTAAGGTGTATGTAAACTTCCGACTTCAACTTCAAATATATTCGGGTCATAATGCTAAATGGAATATAGGTTTGTGATGAATAACCTCTATCTACTCTTCCTTTGTACTAATGTCCTTTCTCCTCTCCTCAGATTTCCACAAGAATGCTCCGTATGTCGTCACCGGAAGCGTAGATCAAACAGTTAAAGTGTGGGAGTGTCGCTGATCCGATCAGACCTGAGAAGATCAGACCACCACCATCCTCTCTCCTCCCACTCCACCCCCCTGCAACCCACCTCACCTCCCACCGTCTCCTTCATCTCCTCTGGCTACACACACACCATGGTTAATACCTTATCCTGTCATAACGCTCTCTGGTCCAATAACTCTGGTCCTTTTATGTACATTATTCTGGATGTAGATTGAGCTATTAAATGTTGCACAGCAAAAAAAGTATTCTTGCATGGTGATGATGAATCCAAAATTGTATACTGTAAATTTACATGATAACGTTGTCTAGAAGTACCATAGGTTTAACATGGGCTGTCTGTCTGTCACATGCAGCCTTACCTACCTACTTACTGAAGGCAGATGTTTCTTTGTGTGTCACAAATGGCTCCCTATGTGATGCAATACGGATGACCAGGGCCCTTGTGCCCTGGTAAAATTAGTGCGCTATACAGGGAATAGGGTGACATTTGGGACACACTCTTTGACTGGGTGTAAAATGTAGGGCACTAAAACCGATAATTTAAAAAACGTTTCTTTACGTGTCAGATTTCTTTTTGTCTGCCTATTTTATTTTTATGATTTTTTTCTCTCTCCTTTTCACTGTTGTAGTCTCTGTTGGTGATGTTTTTGAGGAGGGGGGGGGGGGAAACGACAAAAGGAGAAGTGTAATCCCTTGATGCCGGAAGATATGAGTGTCTGTCTCTGGGGGGGGGGGGGGTGTTATTGGAATAATCTGTAGCTTTGTAACATCACTTCTGAAGTGTGCATACCATTTCTCTTCATGTGGAACTAGTGAATATATTAATTGCTGCATATACAAATGTTTTAAACTGTTTATCTTTGGACATCTGGGGGTTGAGAAAACAAAACAGCTTTTTACTCTTGTCATGACGCGTCCTTAACTTAGTAGAAAAACTTAGAATTATCCTATCCAATAAATGTATTCTGCTTTGCGTTTATTGAATCGGATAACATTTCTGTTTTGGCATCTCAATGAATTAACCTGGCTATGTTGTGCAGATGGGTGCCCTTATTTCCGTTGGTTAGTTAATGCATTTATGCTAAACTCAGTGGACTGTAAGCCTAAATTCTAACCTGAAAGCTATGTGAGCCGATAGCGTGAGGTTACTCCTCCCTGATAAGCTGCCCCCTGTCTGTTCGCCTCGGTACTGGGCCTTCCGGTTGGCTGCAACTGTTAAGGTGAGCTTCTCAGCCTTTCTCTAGCACTTGGCCCTTTAGCAGCAGACATCAGGGATCACCTCTTTTAATTTCAATTCACTTGAAAAGGATCTTTAGGTGTCTCCCTCCCTCTGTATGATGGCTGTTTGACGTCCAAAGTCTAACCTGAGTGATTTTCCATTGGAGTCAACTGAACTCTCCCTTTTTCGAACCATTTGACGAATCCAGTGTCTGCTGGGTTTTGTCTGTTATACTATAGGAATCATGTAAGTGATTTGATGCTCAGTTGGCCATTGTCTTGTGCTGCTTGCATATATGGGCTGTGTAAATTAGGGAGGGCAAGCTTAAGCCTTAGTTTTGGATGAAATATGCAAGTTTCGAGTGAGTCGGACTGTCATACGCTGTCATAGCATGACAAGGAGTCAAAGTTGCCCCTCAGGTTTGTTTTGGTATGTGCAAAAGATCTCTCCAGGGGGGAAAAAATTAATGATTGAGAGGTAATAAAGCTGTTTCTGTGGGGGGCAAAATACATGTAATTTTACTGAGCTGTAGGGAAGTGTCCAAATCTGTTTCCACCAAACTGACTGGTGAACTATTGGGGGGGGATTCATTCAATTGATGATGAAATAAAATGATAGCAGTAGACATGCTTGTGTTCGCTGTACAGTAGAGCGGTCTGATGGTAGTTCTTGTAAAGGAATCGTCACCCCTAAGCCTACTTAAAGAAGCTCCCTTCCCACAGACCGGCCTTGGCTTTGGTCTTTGGCTAGGCTTACTAGGCTGCATTTGTGCCCAGAAGAGTGCTTAGACTCCTAGTGAAGAGCTCTCGAGGCGAAACTCCACAGGCCGACTAACACATTGCAGTCGTCTCCTGGGTGGCAGGCAGATCTTTATAATATTCTGTTAATTTTATGATCTAGGAGGCTGAACAAAATGAAAACCCAAGCCCTCCATTTCCCTTAAAAAAAAACATGCTGCTGCTTACGCTGCAGCAGGTGAGGGAAAATCCTATTGTCTGGCACATCCCTGCTTTTCGTTAGATCTTTGGTCCTTTGTCGGACTGATGACCGTAGATGTAAGAAATTTAGAAATGCATAAAAAAATTTATCAGCCTTTTTCCATTGATGCATTTTTATAATAAAGAATTCCACTTGCTTAACTGATCTTATCTTAAGCTTCTTTGGTGAATATCTTCCTGTTCCTCTTCCTGTGTGTATTTGTTTGGATGTAGCTAGGTGCTGCTGCTGACCTTTGAACCCTCATAGTGGCTAGTTTGACCTTTGACCTGTCGACATTAGAACTGCTGCATGTGCCCCTGTTGTACCAGGGGCTGAGCTGTCTGGTTTGGAGGGCCTTTCTGGTTCAAGTGCTGTGATGTAAGCCACTGAACACTCGGGTCGAGTCTGAAATGGCACCCTATTCCCTAAAAGTAGTGCACTTCAGACTCCGACTCAATCAGCCACAGGCCACCCTGCTAAACTGTCAAATACTAATTGGTCCACTTGACAAACGATATACTGTTAAAAGAGCTAGAAGTAGGATAAGAGAACTCTCTCTTATGAGAAAGGGTTGTACCCCTACTGTCGCTTACTAGTAAGCAGGTGTATGGTTTCTATGTATACTGTGTATTTTGCATATTGACTTTTCAAAGACACCAGACAGACTCTACCAGACAGGTCGGCTCAGGCTGGCATGATGGCTGCAGACAGACGGCTCTGTACTTAATGTGGTTGTTTGTTGCTGTTAGGAGGACAGGTCTGTAAATGAATGAGCTGGCTCCTTACTCTATATGTGATGGGATTGCGGCAGACTAAAGATGTTCTAAGAGAAAATAATCTTCTCATTGAGAGAACACCACTTTTGCCTCTAGACTAGAGGCCTCCATGCATTTAGTCAGACCCAGACTGGTCTTTCTCCAAGCTGCTTTCTCTGTCAGTCAGTAGGAGATTTTGATTGGAGAGTCGGCGTGCGTTACTCCATACACCAGCAATCGATAGGACAATTGGACATGGTGGTGCTGAAATGTGTTTTAGCTGAAGCCCCCAAAAATGTAACTAGTAGGACATTCTGGTGTAGCTTCAGCATTCAGATGTCCTGATCTGTTCTGTTCTCGATGCTAGACTAAGTTAGCTTCCTGATTTAAGCCGATTTTCTCTATTCGATTGGCTAAATTCAGAATTCCAATATCTGGATCCTTGGGTGTAAATTCTAAACCAGGCCTGAAGTGAACCTAAATGGATATTAGACTTGACTCTTATTGTTATTGAAAAATTCAGCTTTCCCTTTCTTGGGTTAGACAAAGGTCTATAAACAAATGGGAGGGAGGGAGGGAGAATGTGTCTCTTCTTGTAATATAGTTATCATTGAATGAATGCTTTATATACCTGTGCTGTTGTACCTACCCTGTGAAAATAAATCACTTTTTGCCATTTGCAGGTCCCAAGCAATCCCTATGCTGCACTAGCTAGGTGGATCAGAGGGCCTGGCAGACAAGCTTACACTGTCTGTTGGTCCTTTTCCCCCAGTCTCAAGTCCATCTGTCTGCTATAATCTGCCTTGTGAATAGATTGAGGGCTTCAGACTTCTTCACACTGTTCTTCACACCTTGAACAGGATTTATTGTTTTGCTTTCATGGTCTTTCTCACGTTCAGCAAAATTGTTAACAATATCTGGATGTCATTATTGTTTGCAACATTAAACAAATATCTGTAAATGTTGTCCTTTTATTGGGTTGGAGGGGGGTTCTCAAAGAACATGCACAGCTTGACATATTGAATGTCTATAACAAGTTCACACAGGGATTTACTGATTTTGAGCCAAAGGTTTCAATGAAGGCGTGTCTAAACATTTCATGAGTTTCTTCAGTGAATGCATGTTTTTTTCTTAGGTCAATAATGATAGACAGACTAGGGCTATTGACATTAATCATTAAATGTTCATAATTACATTGTATACTGTGTATATGAAGTATTAATATAATGGAAGGGATTCATTATTAACGTTCACAGCTGTGATGTATGCCTGGCGATGGAAACCATACTTGGAACAGAATATTATTGACATTTTACATTAATGGACCTCAATCTTACATTTCTAAGAAAGACCATGTTGGTGTCTTCAGTTCTTTGCATTCTACCAGGTAAGTGTGTGGTAACACCTGGCTGGAACCTTTATACTACATCTAATTTTCTGACTACAATACAATAAAGGTCTCATTGAAAATAATAGGTGAAGTGTAAAATGCAGCTCTGGGAACAGATGAATCATGTTGAGTAGGTTAGGCTATGACTCAAAAGTATACTTGCTCAAGCAATAGTTAAATTCACTTGGATACATTTGAGCAAGTGTCAACATCTGTTGTACTGTAGCCCCTTTGCAATGTTTGACTGGGTGCGTGAGGTGTACAATTGCCATGTTGCCATCTGCTTCATTGTATGTAAGGAAGCACAATTTGTATGTGAATAATAGATCAATCAACCACACACTCGAGATCATTTATAAAATTGCTGCCAGAATACTACTGATGACACAGATGGCCAAGAGTATGTGGACACCTGCTCGTCGAACATCTCATTCCAAAATCATGGGAATTAATATTGGTTGGTTCCCCCTGTACTGTCATAATAGCCTCCACTCTTCCGGGAAGGCTTTCCACTAGGTGTTGGAACATTGCTGCGGGGACTTGCTTCCGTTCAGCCACAAGAGCATTAGTGAGGTTGGGCCTGGCTCTCAGTTGGAGTTCCAGTTCATCCCAAAGGTGTTCGATGGAGATGAGGTCAGGGCTCTGTCCAGGCCAGTCAAGATCTTCCACATCAATCTCGACCAACCATTTCTGTATTGACCTTGCTTTGTGCATGGGGGCATTGTCATGTTAAACAAAAGTGCCTTCCCAAACTGTTGTGCTTGTGTGCGGCTGCTCGTCCATGGAAACACATTTCATGAAGCTCCTGACTAACAGTTCTTGTGCTGACATTGCTTCCAGAGGCAGTTTGGAACTCGGTAGTGAGTGTTGTAACCGAGGACATAAGATTTTTACGCTCTACACTTCAGCACTCAGCATTGCTGTTCTATGAGCTTGTGTGGCCTACCACTTCATGGCTGAGACATTGTTGCTCCTAGATGTTTCCAATTCACATTAACAGTACGTACAGTTTATTTGGGCAGCTCTAGCTGAAATTTGACTGGGGCAGAAATTTGATGCGCTGACATGTTGGAAAGGTGGCATCCTATGACGGTGCCACGTAGAAAGTCACTGAGCTTTCAGTATAGGCCATTCTACTGCCAATGTTTGTCTATGGGGATTGCATGGCTGTATGCTCGATTTTATACACCTGTCATCAACAGGTGTGGCTGAAATAGCCAAATCCACTAATTTGGAGGGATGTCCACATAATTTCGTATGTAGCCTCAGCCTGTCAGACTTCAAAAGGTCCGTGCTATCTGGGATCCTACCCATTGAAGTTGAAATTTAACATGGTTAGGTAAGAAGTTAGATTATTGATTTAGGGTAGGGACGTCCCAAGGATCCCAGATAGCACTGACACTTCAAAATGTGTCTTTGGTACTGTTTCAAAAAATGCGCGGAATATTGACGTCAACCAATGTCTCGGCGCAGAGTTGTGACTTCATCCACCATTCCGGAAGAAACGCGGTCTAAACGTTTACGCATTAAGTCTAACGTGAGTTCTCTGCTCGTGTGTGCAAGACAACTGTTGACATTTTCAAACTTTTAGAATATATTCCGAGCGAATATTTCAGGTACTCAAGTCACCAAAACAAGAGCTTAGCTAACGCTAGCGTATCTCGCTTAGAGAGGTCTAGCTAGCCATTTTGTTGACAGGCAGCATGGAGTTGAAATGTGCTTTAGCTAACGTTAGTTAGCTTGCAGTTTACTGATGAATGCCTGTTGTTTGCTAACAAGCTAGCTAATACCCACATAGCGTTATCTTTGTATGCTTTTACACGCATCTACGTCAGTTAGCTAACTTGTTAGCCTCCCAACCCTTTGACGAGTTACATGTGTAAATACAGCTGTGTCCTTCCTCCACAGTGAAGTGAGAATGTCACTGAACAAATCAATGCACCCGCGGAACCGCTACAAAGACAAGCCTCCGGATTTTGCCTACTTGGCCTCCAAGTATCCAGACTTCGAGCAGCATGTCCACACCAACCTGGCTGGCAGAGCTATGTGAGTACAGGGGCGTATTCATTAGCTACTGACATCGTTGGCCGTTTAAGAACCAAACGGAAGCAAACAGCAAAACGATAGTTCTATTTGACAAATGCAGATAGGTCCGTTGCGGTTGTTTCCATTTAAGAAACGTTTTGCAACAAAATTGGCGTAATGAATACGCCCCAGTACATATGCTGTAGGCCAGTGGTTCCCAACTCCGGTCCTCGAATATATATTTATTTATGTATTTAACCTTTATTTAATAACCCATCAACAGCCCCGGACAAACACACCTTGATTAGTCAACTTTTCAACTAATCATCAGGCCATCAATGAGTTGAATCTGGTATGTTTGTCAGGGGCTACAACAAAAATGTGCTGTTGGAGGTACTCGAGGACCAGAGTTGGGAACCACTGCTGTAGGCTGTTGACAAGTTATCTACGACTGAGTGCCATTTTGTGCCACTATTGATTTTGTCACACCAGTAAAACCCATTTGTGTGGCAGGATGATTATTTTTTTGTCCTTGAGTGCAAAGCGCTGCCAACTTCCCAGCATTTTCTCTCATTACTGTAGCTTTCTCACCTGTGTGTGTGTGTGTGTGTCCTCACTATGTTAGCTGAACTCCCAGTAGGAGGTTCAGAGACTTAGCAGGAGAGAGGCATCAAAGACCCTTTGATTTTCCACATCCTTTTTTATGGTGTTGTGGTGGTTTTCTCCCTTCCTCTTTTGGAGGGAAGGGGGTCTCTGGATTTGGGCAGGGATCAATCAATGCCTCTGCAGGGACACATCGCCCAGTGCCCGTCCCATTGAGCTGAGTGCTAGAGTGTTGGGAGCTGATGGGGTATCGGGAGGAGGTGAGGTGACTTTAGGTGTCCACTGTAAATTATTTAGACAGGATGACCTTAACGGGCGTCATTGCTGACAACCATGATGATTAGTAACCTGGCCATGTTGGTGCTATCGTTAAGTTAGACATTACCCATAAACACTAGCTTCCCTGATCTCTATTGGAGCAGGGTTTAGGCAAATGCCTGTGGTTGCTTGTGAGGTTCATCAGCTACAGAGGAAGAAAAAGGATGACTCATGATTAATGTATGCACTACAGACAGAATCTCAGCTCTGATGGGGAGGAGTGGGAAGTTGTGAACCAGGGCTGGAGAGGGACTGGGAGCTGCAGAGTGGGGGGTTATGGGACAGAGAGCCTGGGGAGGGAGGAAGGCAGTCTCAATTCTCCCTGAACCACTAACTGGAGGATCAGGGTCTGCCAGCCAGTAATTGGGACACAGGGATATGAAATATGCAGAGAGTAGGAGAAAGAGAGGTGGGGATGGAAGTAGTGGGAGGGAAGGGACAGAGAGCGAATGAGCGAGAGGGAGCCTAGATGGATGTGGAGATGCAGAGAGCTTTGGTGCTGCTTTCTATCTCACTGAGTTGCTTTTCAGATCACATTTCTACTGTCAAGATTGTCATGACTGTTCTTCACAGCACAAAGGCTTGAGAGAGATTTCTCTCACAGAACTGACAAGGGGGAAGATTGTGAGTCCTGAGTCCTGTCACATATCACATTGTGGTGTGCTTTTGTGTGATTTACCCCCCTCCTGGTTGTGGGAAAAACAAACATGCTGGCTGCTGAAGTCAGACAGTCAGGGGTTGGAACTGAAATAATTGTCCAATCTTAACAGAACCCTTATTTTGTTTCGTTACACTGTTCCGACCAGCAAAATTAAGTTCTGAACCAGTTTGAACCAAAATAAAACGAATGGTTTATATCGTTCCTTTCTGTTCCTTTTTAAACCTTTGAAATCAACAACAAAAAAATGACATTTAGCTCAGCGTTAAATTACTTTACCAGTCAGTGCAGGGAAGCTATTTACATGCATTGGACAGGCGAGTGTAGGGCGCGAGATGCAACAGAAATGTTTGGCGAGAGAGGGTGGAGGACGAGGCTTGCTTTGAAGCTCTGGGTATCTTGTTATGGCATGCATTATCTGAATTAGGCCCACAGAATCATACCTATTGAGGAACTTTGAATGTCTTTGAACTTTAGAGTTGGCTTAACGTTGGAGCAGCTAGCTAGCTAAAAAGCTTGTGTGTGCAAAGCGGCACCAGACTATGCTTTGGAGTGGGAGGGGCAGGTTGCCTATGTGCACAAACACTGGCAAAAGCTTTTCAGCTGGCAGGCACACACTGGAATAAGTTTCTGAGTGACAGAGTGAGGGCTTTGCATAGGTGCTTTGTTGCACCTGGAATATAAAATAACATTAACCGGTTCCCATGCTTTTAAAATAACAGTTCTGTTCTGGGACAGTATAGATCACCTTTGTTCTGATTCTGTTGCAAAAAAGCAGAATTTGATTTGGAATAGAGATGTGAGGGTGTATGAGAAACCAATTTCAATCATTTCTTTTCATTTCATTTCCAAGACTAAAGTATTGCATCAAGAAGCTTAGAGGCGCGATTGAAAGAAGTCCTAGTCGACCAGTACTGCCTTCGCTTGTGTCTGCAGGAGAGGTTATTATGGCTGGATAGGCAGCCAGGTGCAGTAGAGCGAAAGACCCGACAGCTGAGCAGGAGAACAAAGAAAGAGAGGGAGGCTGTTGGGATCATTTTGTTTTTGACATCAACTCAACTGCGAGGTCATCATTACACCTGGTGCTGATCTGGAGCTGACGGGGCCAAATAAAGCACATCTCTTGCTCTTCTTCTGTTCTTTCTATACCTCTCTCTTGTCTCTGTCCTTTCCTTCATCTCTGCTTCTTTTTTCTCTGCCTTATTTCTGTCTTGCTCACTCTCTTCTTCCTCCATCCCCCTCTCCTCTATTTTTCTCTATCTACTGACTGTGCGGTCTCTGTTTTGATGGTAGAGGATGAAAAGTGTCCTGTGTAGCCGGCCTCTCTTTTGATTCCTTCTAATGACAGACTGAAGGCCCAAACTGCCCCTGGACTAGCCTGTCCAGCACCACTCCAATTAGTTGGTGGATACCCCCCCCCCATGCTCATGTGTGTATACCCCTCTCGTTTGTACATTGGAAGTGATCCAGCCTCGTCTTTGTGTTGAAATTGGCAACCGTCTGCTCAGTGTGAAAATGACATTGTGTAAATGCAAATGAATGCAGACAGACATGCCGATGTCACCACCAGGTGCAAGCGTCTACTGTATGAGTGAAAACATATTGGCGTGGGCTGTGGGTATTTTCATTGTGAATGTGCAGAGTGTGTGTGAGCTAGTTAGTTTATCAGCTGTCTGGCGTGGCTGTTTAGTGACTGTGTGGGTGAGCAGTGAGGCAGAGGAGAGCTGTTTAAATGTGCTTGATGTCCATCTGCAGCAGCCAGGTGGTAATTACAGAAGAGAGAATCATTACTGTACACTACATGACTCGCTGACAGAAGGATAGACGGATAGAGAGACGACTCACTGACAGAACTACAGACACTGACAGACAGACAAAGAGCTCCATTACCATACGTGACTCACTGATGGACAGAATGACCGACTGAGAGGGAGACAACACAACCTCTTTCTCTAGAGTTTGCTCACTACCAGACCTGCGTGGGTTCAAATATTATTTGTTTTCTTTCAAATATTTCAGCAGCGCTTGATTGAGCTTGCCTGGTGCAATGGAACAAATGCAGTAGTCCCAAAAGTGCAAGATCCGTAAACTGAAAAAGGACCTACCAGTGAGACACAAGTCTTCATCCTGAATATCCCTACAATCCAGCACTGATGTCTCCCTGAAGCTCTTACACTAGTGTGAACACAATTTAAAGCTTCAAGAGAACTTCAAGATTAGTCCACTGCTTGGCAAATCCTGTCTATGGATGTTTTCCTCTTGTTCTTTGCCAGTGATTTAGGATCCCCTTCTGCCACCAAGCAAGTGGTTGGATTAGCATACTTCTGTATTTGTGGTGTATTAATCTGGTAAGTAAGTAGCCTTAGTTGAGTACTTGAGCAGCCATTGATTCAGTGGATCAGAGTTATCTTGGGGAGACGACGAGGAGACGACCAATCCCGCTGGGAGATGAATAAACCAGTCTCCTCTCACTCACTGAGCCCCACTGGAGCTGGAGGAGACTGAAAGATAGAGAGGAGGGGTATGTGATTGAGAGAAGTTTGACGAGAGGGATGAGAGAGAATTAGCCTTTAGAATTGAAAGTATGATATATTTGGGGGGGTTCTCATCAAGGAGGGAGAGTGATGTAAGAGATGGAGAGAGCGAGGACTCAATGGCAGAGAGATGGGATTAGGAAGCATGAACCAGAGAGATGACCCAGGCGTTCCATCGCGGCTGTCTCTGGCTGGCTGGCTGGCTGACTGGCTGACGACCCATGATGCCGCGGGAGGGCATAAAAAATTCAACACTCTGGGTGACATTTCATTTGGCTGTCATCGTTTTTGGGGGTGCAGATATTACCAGCAGAGAAACCATCCCTGGTGGGTGGAGGAGTTTTTCCCCCGTCTTCCTTTAATAAATGGAACAATGGAACTTTCCACCTCACAGTGGGTTCCTTCCTGGTGCTCTGCTTGCATTGTTACCATTGTAGAAGACAGGAGGAGGTGGTGAAGGGAGAAATATGGATCAGTCTGAAAACGAGTCTCCTGGCTAGACCATATACAGTGCCTTTAGAAAGTATTCACACCCCTTTACTTTATACACATTTTGTTACAGCTTGAATTTAAAATGTATGCAATTGAGATGTGTGTAGATTAGTGACACAAATACCCCATAATGTCGAAGTGGAATTTGAAAATCTATGGCAAGACTGGAAAATGTCTGTCTAGCAATGATTGACAATTAACTTGTTTTACGAATAATTAGCTTTTTTTTCTTAAATTCAGGTGTGCAAAGCTCTTAGACTTACCCCAAAAGACTCAAAGTTGGAATTGCTGCTCGGGTGTGAATACTTATGCAAATTCAATATTTCTGTATTTAATTTTCAATAAATTAAGCAAACATTTCTTAAAACATGTTTTCACTTTGTCATTAAGGTGTTATGTGTGTAGATGGGTGAGAAATTATAATTTTAATCCATTTTGAATTCAGGCTGTAACACAACATAGTGGTATGTCAAGGGGTATGAATACTTTCTGAAGGCACTGTACATCTTTTGTGTATGCTAAGCTTGCAGATCTGAAGGCACTAGATGGGTAGCTTATATGGTGGAAGTGCGCTAAATCACCTCAATCTCCCTGATTGGTTGACTGGGTTTCTGATTACGGCCAACTGATTACCAGGACCTCTCTGATTGCTTCGCTTGTTAACCAATGAGAGCCCCTGATCAGCATGGACTTTGATTAGGGCCGAGCTCTTTACTGAGGATAACTGTGGCTTCTTTGAATGGCTTCAGCTTCTCCTTTGCATTGAACTTAGTGGCACTAAAAGTTTTTTTTCGTTTTATACCTGATGAGCTCTTCTACATACTTAAGTGCCTTCATTTAAAGTGGAGCTCTCCTAGTCTTGGCTACACCTCTGAGTCAGGAACAATCAATACTTGTTGTGTTCAGTGCAGCGAACAATAACCTGATGTGGGAAATGGAGCTGCTAATCTGCCCCCCAAAAAATCCTGTGCATTCAGAATTAAAATGAGTTTGACCTGAAGGTCGCCTCTCCATCTCTATCTGTGCTGATGAAGGACTACGCCAGTGGAGGGGGGAGACGTGGGGGCTTACTGTGCTTCTGGCTTCTTCAGCTGCAGCAGTTCCCTCGCTGCACTAGGACTGTTCTCGTGCTCATCACAGTTTCAATTCCCTCATCTCTCATGAGGTCACATTCTTCTGTTCCATCTGCTGATATTTTGCTCTCACCCCCACATTCTAATTGCTGTACTCCCTCTGTCCTCTCACTATTGTCTCTTTGTCCTCTCACTATTGTATTTCCAAATGCAGAGGGAAACTGCTGAGTATGCCTCTGCCCAGGTAGTTTGGAGACCAGAACTCCCTGTGTACTCACCCACCACAGCCCACAACCCTCCTAACAACAGATCTCAACCTTCGTCCCCCTCACAACCTTACTCTGCTTTCATTACGTCAGGTTCCCTTAGGCTTCTTACCGCCCTTATCATTCCACCTGAGTCCTCTACATCACCATCCCCCTCACTCACCTTATTCCTGTAACACTTTAACACAGACAACATGAATTCTCTCACAAACGCGGTTTATACTGCCACCGGTTTGTCCCATGTCCGACACCGTCCATCGTCTGCCGCACAAACGTCCACCCTACAATGTGCGTCTCGATCTCGTGCACGCTCACGCTTCTTCCTGTATCAGCCATATTGCTCCAGCGTGGCTGGATTTACGTGTGCTTTACTGCCTGTGTGTGCTGGTGGTCCGTGGTGGTTGCCATAGAGATCCGGCGTTGCAGTGCTCTGCAGTACATACGCACACACACACACATTACAGTCTAAAAATAGAAGGCTGAGCAGGCAGGCAGGCTCTGAACGGCCTCGTTCTCTGCATATTGATCAACGGACTGCTTCTAAGGAGAAGAGAGAAACTGAAACCTGACGACTACCGTAGCCAATGCCTAGGCTTTCGCTCAGTGGGCTAACACAGTCTTCGGGGACACGGGTTCGAACCCCCGTCTGTCACATTGTACTATATAAATTACACTTTCCCCCATATGCATGTAGTCTAACTCATCCTCTCCCTATAGTCACGCTCTTCATCAGTGAAAGTCTCTCTCCTCTTTGCTGTAGCTGTGGTGAATAGGCTCTCCGTCTCACCCCCCGAACCCAGCTAGGAGGTGCCAGACGCTCCTATCACCAGGAGGTGTCTAATTGCTGTCTGGAGGTGTGAATGCAGCACACAGACTGGTTAATTACACACATCTTGCTCTATCTGTCCCACTCTCTTTGTCTCTCAAACCCCAAAATTCTTTTGTTGTGTTTCTCAAACACAAAATGTGCTTTCCAGGCAGTGAAAATCATAAAAAATGTAGAGCTAGAGGTGTGTGGGTCTGGTTTAATGCTGGAAAATATGATTTCTGTATCATTAGCGAAGAAGTGTAAATTGATAAGCTCATTTAATTTGTCGACGGGTCACATCGTGGTGGTTGACGTGTGATGAGGGGGAATGGGAGATATGGAGCACTTGGCTGCTCAGGAAGGGAAGGGGGGAATGCAGTCTAGGGCTGCCTGGAAGAGGGGTGGTTTATGTGACATGGTGTCAGCCTGGAAGGGTGGTCTTTAGGAGAAGTAGAAGGGTGGGGTAGAATTGATTTGCCATTTAATTTAGGGCTTCTTAGTTAGTGGCTCTCCGTGAGTTTACAATAAATGTGTTAAGGTCTGGGTTTATGGTGTAGTTACTTGTTTTTGTTTTACCTGTGTAGTTATGGTGTAGTTACTTTAGCATTTTAACTACATCTGTTGCCCCTCCCCCTCGTGCAGGCTGAACTTCAAGGAGCCAGAGGCGGTGCGAGCCCTGACCTGTACCCTGCTGAAGGAAGACTTTGGGCTGACCATAGACATCCCTCTGGAGCGTCTCATCCCCACTGTGCCTCTCAGACTCAACTACATCCACTGGGTGGAGGACCTGATCGGAGGCCAGGGGGAACCACGCAGGGGCATCGACATCGGTACAGTTCTGACCTCTGATAACCCCTACTAAATATAGCCCCTCTCCCTTGATCTCTTTGAAATGAACCATCCATCTTGTTTCAGCCATCATTGCTAGGATGCCTCTTTACCACCAGTCCTGTTTCTGTAGAGGAATAGATGGCTTTTATAAGGCCTGGCCCTTTAATCCCTCCACTGGTTCTTAGTTAAATTAGACCGTTGGTTTCTCACCTGTCTATATAGATAGAGCACAAATATCCTCAATGCTAAATGGGATGAATAAACTCCCATTGGGGCGACAGGTAGCCTAGTGGTTAGAGCGTTGGGCCAGTAACCGAAAGTTTGCTAGATCGAATCCCCGAGCTGACAAGGTAAAAATCTGTCTTTCTGACCCTGAACAAGGCAGTTAACCCACTGTTCCTAGGCCGTCGTTGTAATTAAGAATTTGTTGCCTAGTTAAATAAAGGTTAAATAAATCAAATAAAATTCCCATATAAACATCACATCAGTAATGGAGAGTGGTCAAGTTATTTAATGTGTGATCATGTTTGTTTGCTCAAGGGATATTCCTCCAGCAGTAGCCAAACCGCGCTTCTTAACACCTGCCCGCTTAACCCAGAAGCCAGCCACACCAATGTGTCGGAGGAAACACTGTTCAACTGACAACCGAGGTCTGTCTGCAGGCACCCGGCCCCGCCACAAGGAGTCGCTAGAGCGCGATGAACCAAGTAAAGCCCTCCCCTAACTCGGATGGTGCTGGGCCAGTTGTGCCGTACTATGGGACTCCCGATCAAAGTCGGTTGTGATTGAACCCGGGTCTGTAGTGACGCCTCTAGCACTGCGATGCAGTGCCTTAGACCGCTGCGCCACTCGGGAGGCCCAGTGCATTACATTTGACGAAAGCCTATGGGTAGTGTGTGCTATATAAGGTGCTATTTGGGGGACAACCTATAAGAACGTCTGCCTGACATTGAGCATTACAGGCTGGCTGAGAGGGGCTGCCTGGCACAGGTCTAGCCCAGGACACATATTCACAAAGTCTTAGAGTCTTAGAGGAGCTGATATAGGATCAGTTTTGCCATATGAGATCATAATGAATATGAATTTAATACAGGCTGACTCCTACTAGTCCAAGGGCAGCTGGCTGTCCGTGTGCATCACAGACTGGCACAGAGACTGGCAGAGGGGCTGCATGATGGTTGGCACATCCACCTTCGTATCCCACATGTACTGTAGGCCTATCTATTTCCTGTGGACCACTAGATATCACTGGCCAAATCCCCATCCACATGTCATGGCTGGTTTCCTGCTCTATCCATCAGAGAGTGTGATGTGTGTGTTCGTCAGTTTAGCTCCTCAGAGAGGCGGACAGGTCAGTGATTGGTGACCCTGGTGCCTGGTCCATTCTGTAAGCTGATTGGAGCTGTCACTCTCCTGATGGATAGCCACAGGGCATTACTCTCTCCCAAAGCTTGACCTGCGAGGTGCCATCTCACCCATCTCCACTGCCCCAGGGGACCTCACTGTGGTTGGGTAGATTGGAGGCCCTGATCTCTGTTAGACCTGGACGATCTGATCATGGCTGTCTGGATCACCTCTTGTTAATCCATTATGAACAATAAGAGACCGCGGGAGTGGCATTGAATACACACACCCTGTGCCTCATGTAGTGTGTTATATCCCCAGGTACTGGAGCATCCTGTATCTACCCCCTGCTGGGAGCCTCTATGAACGGCTGGCATTACCTGGCTACTGAGGTAGATGACATCTGCTTTGACTATGCCACCAGGAACGTAGAGCAGAACCACCTCTCGGATCTCATAAAAGGTCAGTGGCAAGCTGTCCATTGGTAGCCGCATTGTAATGTTCCACTACTGAAAGGAAGATGGCTTGAAACCTTGTTGATAACGTGTCCTTGCCCTGTCTCATGTCCCAGTGGTGAAAGTTCCCCAGAAGACCCTGTTAATGGACGCTCTAAAGGAGGAGTCGGCCATCGTCTATGACTTCTGCATGTGTAACCCTCCCTTCTTCGCCAACCAACTAGAGGCTAAGGTGGGCCTCTTTAAATGGAAAGTGTTCTGAGAATCTGGAAAAACGGCTTTATAAATCTCATTTATTCACTGTTTTCCTCCCCCTCTATTTTTGTCTTTTCCTTTTCTCTGTCACTCCCTCTTTCTCCTACCCTTTACTTTCTCGCCCCATGCCCCTCTTTTCCTCTCCTTCTCCCCCCTCTTTGCCTCCCACCCTCTTCCTCCCCTCTCTTTGCCTCCCACCTTGTTCCTCCCCTCTCCCCCTTTCTCTCCGTCCTCCTCCCCAGGGGGTAAATTCCAGGAACTCTCGTCGTCCTCCCCCCAGCTCAGTGAACACAGGTGGTGTGACAGAGATCATGGCTGAGGGAGGAGAGCTGGAGTTTGTCAAGAGAATCATCCACGACAGCCTGCAGCTCAAGACACGCCTGCGGTGAGAGAGTGACACACACACACACACACACACAGGACGTGCGCGCGTAGTACACACAAACGCACCACACATTGGTCCCCATCAGTACACAGGGTGTGGTGGAGTAGCGTTCAAGATCGCATCACGCTGGTTTCCGATTGGTCATGCTTTATAAACTCAGCAAAAAAAGAAACGTCAACTACTATTTGTATGAACATAACAAGATTCAACAACTGAGACATAAACTGAACAAGTTCCATAGACATGTGACTAACAGAAATTGAATGATGTGTCTCTGAACAAAGGGGGGGTCAAAATCAAAAGTCAATGCAGCTGGTGGCCACACCAGATACTAAGTACTGCAGTGCATCTCCTCCTCATGGACTGCACCAGATTTGCCAGTTCTTGCTGTGAGATGTTACCCCACTCTTCCACCAAGGCACCTGCAAGTTCCTGGACATTTCTGGGGGGAATGACCCTAGCCCTCACCCTCCGATCCATTAGTGGGATTGAGATCCAGGCTCTTCGCTGGCCATGGCAGAACACTGACATTCCTGTCTTGCAGGAAATCACACACAGAACGAGCAGTATGGCTGGTGTCATTGTCATGCTGGAGGGTCATGTCAGGATGAGCCTGCATGAAGGGTACCACATGAGGGAGGAGGATGTTTTCCCTGTAACGCACAGCGTTGAGATTGCCTGCAATGACAACAAGCTCAGTCCGATGATGCTGTGACACACCGCCCCAGACCATGACGGACCCTCCAAATTGATCCCGCTCCAGAGTACAGGCCTCGGTGTAACGCTCATTCCTTCGACGATAAACGCGAATCCGACCATCACCCCTGGTGTGAGACAAACCGCGACTCGTCAGTGAAGACCACTTTTTGCCAGTCCTATCTGGTCCAGCGACGGTGGGTTTGTGCCCATAGGCGACGGTGATGTCTGGTGAGGACCTGCCTTACAACAGACCTACAAGCCCTCAGTCCAGCCTATTGCGGACAGTCTGAGCACTGATGGAGGGATGGTGCGTTCCTGGTGTAACCCAGGCAGTTGTTGCCATCCTGTACCTGTCCTGCAGGTGTGATGTTCGGATGTACCGATTCCTGTGCAGGTGTTGTTACACGTGGTCTGCCACTGCGAGGACGATCAGCTGTCCGTCCTGTCTCCCTGTAGCGCTGTCTTAGGCGTCTCACAGTACAGACATTGCAATTCATTGCCCTGGCCACATCTGCCTTCCTCATGCCTCCTTGCAGCATGCCTAAGGCACGTTCACGCAGATGAGCAGGGACCCTGGGCATCTTTCTTTTGGTGTTATTCAGAGTCGGTAGAAAGGCCTCTTTAGTGTCCTACGTTTTCATAACTGTGACCTTAATTGCCTACCGTCTGTAAGCTGTTAGTGTCTTAAGGACTGTTCCACAGGTGCGTGTTCATTAATTGTTTATGGTGAATTAAACAAGCATGGGAAACGGTGTTTAAACCCTTTACAAGGAAGGTATTTGGATTTTTACGAATTATCTTTGAAAGACAGGGTCCTGAAAAGGAGACTTCTTTTTTTTTTGCTGAATTTATCTGCGCCACTTTCCTAAACCCCAAATATAATATAGAAAAGCCTGTTGGTTATCAGTTGGTGTTTGTTCATTACCTTCTGTTACAAATGCACCCTTTCATTTAGGATGTAAGGTAAGGAGGGATGATAGAGGGCCACTGATGGAGGAGAGCAGAACGATGGGATGGAGCTGTCACCCAGAGTTTGTTTAATGAATTGGCACCAGGGTAAACAGTCACCCCCCCCCCCCCCCCCGGCAGTACCTGCATGCCCGCAGGGAACGTGTGTGTGTGAGAATTAGATTTGATCACACTGCACGCGTGGTGACAGAGACAATTGGCTGACTTGGAAGGTGTGTGATTGCATGTGTACGAGTGTGTTGAACTGTCACTACCATATTTTTGTGTGTAAAGATGATTGTCACCCACAGGAGAGTGTGTGTCAGTGTGTGCATATGTCTGTGTGAAAGATGAGTGGCCCTCACAGGGGGAAAAGTGTCCATCTCTCTCTGTGTCTGGTTTGCCTGCATGTGTCTGTCTGTGTGTTCACACCGATGTACTTGTATGGTGCGCTTGGCTGGTGTTGAGTGTCTGCCACAGGGAAAGGTGTGCCTGCCCTAGTCTCCCGCTTCTGTTCTTTCCTCTCCCCCCCTGCAGTGTGTGTAGTTTGTTTGGGGCCGGGGCCAAGGCAGCAGTAGCAGGCTGTCACTCCACACACTGCATGCTGGGACAGCAGAGCTACCGCCAGGTGTCCACAGAAACCAAGCCAGCCCCTCTGATTGGTCCTCTGAGACTCACGACCCCCCCCCCTTCAACAACACTAAACCGTAATTACTCTCACCAGACTATCACACATAGATAGTCATAAACACACCCCAACCACCAGCCAGGAAAGTCCCCCTTTTCAACGAGATGCCCTCTGCTAGTCATTGTCTGTTATTGATCTGATAATCACTAGCTATGTGGAGAGGGTAATAACGTTGTAATCACCGGTCTTTGTACTCTTGGAAGGAATAGCTTGAAAATAAATGTACAACTTTGCCAAGAATCTGACTGCTTCTGTCTGACCCCCTATGGGATATTTTAGTTCTTTAGGGATGGAAGGTCTTACTGGAGGAAATGGGGAAGCTTGTGTGTGTGTGTGTGTGTGTGTGTGTGTGTGTGTGTGTGAACATGAATGTTCAGCCTCCTCTCTGCATGACAAAGTGGGGAACATCTGGGGATATTACAGGTCCTCAATATTTCATGGTGCCACTTGAGACGAGGCCTTTGCGCCCCCACCCCTACCAAAAACCCTTTCACTCCCACCCTTACCCCTACCCAAAACCCTCTCAACCACTCCCACCCAAAACCCTCTCACCCCCACCATTACCCCTTATGCCAATATGACTAGCCAAGTTTGAAAATATGATCTTGCAGTGTTAAGCTTTCACAAGGCAATTCAGAGAAACCGTTATGTAATTTTGGTACGGATAGAAAGGAGTCATGAGTGCATTCAGGTGTGTGCGCCCCGGCCAATTCTCTTCACAATTATCACACAACCTCATTCTCTTCAGAACATCCCAGGGTGTGACGCCATGTCATCTTGTAACTGTACATCAAACATAATGATCCTAAATGTTGACATTGTACACACCATGCACACAGAGCAGAGCACATGTGGCAGTACACAATTTTCGGGGACCGAAAGCACTACTTTCAAAACTACTGGCTAAGAAGTATACAAAAGTACCGGAGAATCTCTTGAAAAGATTGTTCCATTACCATAACAATAAACACGCCATCCTCACCATACACACCATTGCTCATAGATATATAGTATCTAGGCCTAATTAATCTAGACAGGATAGGCAACCCAACCAGACGAGGTTTGTCATGCATTGTTTAGTTTTCCTATCCAGATTGACTCACTGTTGGTTTGTCTATTTCTCCCTGCTAGGTTTGTCTCTGTGTTTCTCATGCTAAGTTACTCTGTATTTATCTTTGCTGGTTAGTACTGAGGCTCTATATGCTGTTGTATTGATTACAGTAGACTTATCTCTTCATTGCAGAGGAAAGCGATTGATCTGCCCTGCCCTGGGCTGGACTTCAAAGCTCTGTTCCACCATAGAGACTCATACTGGCCCTGTTGTCTCTCTCTCATATATATTTATATATGTAGTAATTACAACTACCCTCTTTGCCTCAGAACTACAGAAAGTCAGTTAGGATGTTTTTCCATGGAGGGAAGCAAGAGGTAGATCCTATATCTGCCGCTTGTTTGATCGCAGGCAGGGGTTCATGCCCAGCGCGCTGGACTCACACACACACTCCTAATAGATTATTATTCTTCCAGGTGGTACAGTTGCATGCTGGGAAAGAAGTGCAGCCTGGCACCTTTGAAGGAGGAGCTGAGAAAACAAGGGGTGAGTGCACAAACACACACCTGTGTATATTTGAGACAGTCTTCAGAATGTGAGCTCTGACGAGGAGACATTTGATGCTCATACATGATCTTATACACACAGCACTCGCAAACAGATACAACACACAGATGCTCTGTGCTGTACCAAGCCCTGGCATGTGTTAAAAATATCCTGATTCCCCATATATACCCAGTGATAAGGTGAGGTAATGGAGGGTTGAATGAGCTCCCTCCCACCATCTCTAATACCACCTCTGAGACGGAAGAGTGGGATCAGATACCTTCTGAACCATAACGGATCAAGCCTGGCTAATACGCTGGCTAAGCAATGTCATAGCCCAGACCTGATTGAGCTGAATTCTATTAGCCTTGCGTGACTGAAACGCATGGCAGGGCCTACACACAAACATTTATATTACACACACGTACGCATACACACACAGACGGTATGTCAGTCCAACTAACGTTCATTAGCTCCATTATCCTAGCTATTAGCCCCTAGCACATGACTGATAACTGACTGGCTATAGAGGTTAGTCTCCAGCCCTGTGTCACTGTGCCAGTCGCTTACCTCCGAGATTACGAGACTCATTCACTGGGGATGACTGGCACAGCAGCTCCCATGGTGTTAACCACACACACGTCAATCACTGGGGGAGGACCATCCCACAATCCCATGCTCCTCCAGAGGTGTCAGAGGGCTGTCGCTGCTCATTAGTGTTAGTGCAGCCATGGCCAACGTCCAGCGCATGCAAGAGGGTGGGGGTGTAATAGGAGACCTAATTAATATGCTAATGCTATATGCTGCATCCTGTGTTTCTTTCTCTCTATCTTCCTTGTTCTCTCTCGCTGCTTGGTTCAGGGGGTGTTTAGAGGTGAACATGGCGCTGTCATATAGGGATGCGTTTTCTTGCCTCCGAGATCTTTGACCTGCATCCCTGGAGCACATTCCCCACTGAAACCCACTGCTTATTGATTGTGTGTAGGGAGGGGGTATCAAGTGGATACTATTCAAGAGTCTTTTACACTGATCTTTTCCCCCAGGTCCTTCATGCTTATTGGAGGCTCTTCTCACTAGTGCTCAGCTCTGGCACTAAGCGCTGTATGTGTAAATGTGTCCTGTTCACACCTTGAAGGATGTAGTGCTGCGCTCCTTCACCTGGACATGCTGGGAATGTGCCTCTGTAGAGCTACCTGTGTATTGCTAATGCTTGTTGTTGTCGTCTGCTCCGTTAGCGTTGTCTAATGTTCTCTGTATTGGTCTGTTTCCAGGTACCCAAAGTGACCCACACAGAGTTCTGCCAGGGACGGACCATGCGCTGGGCTCTGGCCTGGAGTTTCTATGATGATGTTACTGTTCCGGTAAGCTGGCTCTGGTGGGTGGTTCCCCTCGGGTCCTCTCCCAACCAGTTCATCTATAGTGGGAGAGTAGAAGAGAAGGAAGGCATAAGCATGGCATCACCTCTCTCTCCTTCCCTTTTTCCTCCCTCCCTCATTCCCAGTCATCCAGACCCATGTCCTAACTACACCCCTGCAACTTTTCCAGACATTCCCCAGACGTTCCCAACCTCCCCACACTTCCTTAATAATGCATTCCCGGCCCATCCCACTCCATTCTCTAGCCAATTCCATAAGAGAACACAGGCAGCACTCAACCCACTCTCTGGGGAGATGTTTAAGTCCCTCCCCTAATTTGCTGTATCCAGGCAACAGTTGCCGGGGCAGGAGTGTGCGCACCCGCACGCCATTCCATTAGGCTCTTGGGCCACTGAGGGAGTGATAGAATGAGAGAGATGAGGGAGAGATCAAAGCTCAATATGAGAGTGTGAAAGCTGGAAATATTGGGAATTTGAACGAGAATTAAAGGGCGCTAGAGGCCTGGGGATTTTTTTAAATTACGTGTTTTAAATTGAACCTTTATAACTAGGCAAGTCAGTTAAGAACAAATTCTTATTTACAATGACGGCCTACCCCGGCCAAACCCGGACGACGCTGGGCCAATTGTGCGCCGCCCTATGGGACGGCCGGATGTGATGCAGTCTGGATTGGAATCACCGCTGCGCCACCAGGGAGCCCAATGGAAAGTGGAGTGTTGCAGTATATGAAGACTCCTTTGGTGTCAGTCAAATTCTTGTCTCGTTTGCCTTACACCAAAGGCAGTTGAGCAGAAAGATTGGCCTACATTTTACTGCCCTCTCTTCACACAGTGGAGCACTCCATTACCAGGCAGACTGGGGAGGAGTGTGTGTGGGGGGGGGGTTCTATGCATGAATTGTGCATATGACTGTGCAGGTGAGCGTACAAATGTGTCTGTGGCCTACTTAACCCATGGATTACTAGAGCAGGCACCTGTGTACTAGTAACTAGCTCCTCCGTGGCACCACAGCCTGTGTTTTCAGCACAACCTGGTGATTGAATCAATAGCTCTGACATCTGACTGATGTGTAAGGCAGGAAGTGAGTCTCACCAGCCACATTGACAGAATCTGATCCCTTCATTACACAGAGAGGGGGGGGGGGGGGGGAGACATACTGAGGACGATAGAGAGAAAGAAAAAGTTAGAGACCATAAAAGGAGACTTGGCGAGGGAACATTAAAATCAAAGCGCTCTAGCTCTTGTTGGTATCTGTGTTCTGAGTGTCATGTGACAATGTGGGCCCACAGCAGGGGGCATGTCTGGCATGCAGGAGAAGATTTACAGCAAGGGGCATGGTTAGGGAGGGGTCAGAGGTCAACAGGAGCAAGACCCTGGTATTGAGGTTCTGGGAGGGGGCTAGCCCTAGCTAGGTTGAATAGCCATCTCTCTTCTGCTGATCTGTCTGTCTGTGTGGTCAGTAATTGAATATCAGGGGAGCCATGCTGGGGCTCTGTTTGTTAAGCTGAGCACCCAGGCTTGAGTCCTGGTTAGAGAATTGGGGTAGACTGGCTGCTAGAGAGAGAGACAGACAGACTGGCTACACTAGAAGACTAGAGCGAGGTGTGGTCAAAACAGAATACAGAAAGCTATTTTTCTTGTGCGTGGACTGACCACACATTTGAGTGTATGAGGAGGTGGGAGTGGGTGAGCCAGGTTAATAATGGAAAGGGAAAGGGAGGGAAAGAGCAAAGATGAATCACTGGAGACCAAAGAGTGAACTTAAAGCTGTATACACACAGACTAGATGAGGAGAGGTGTTCTTTCCTGTCAGTGGTTTTTGGTATGTGCTTGTGTGTAAGTGTTTTTCTGTGTGTATGCTTTTGTTTGTGTGAATCTGTGTGTGTACATGCATGAGTGTGTGTACTGTGTTACTGTGTGTATTTATGTCAAGGATATGCTGTACAGACAGGCTACAATCCTTGATGGATTGTATAGATTTTCTTGGTTTAAGCTGCAGGGGCTTACTGAGCAGAGAGAGAGAGGCTGGGAAACAATCAGAAACGCATGAAGCAGCTATAACCAGGCCTGGCTGGTATAGACTCATAAGACAGACCTGGGTTCAAAAACTATTTGCAATCTTTCATTTGCTTTAGCTTTCCTAGAGTGCCAGATGGGCAGGGCTAGTAGTTTTGCGATTGCCTGGGTCAAAAGAATCAATAGAACAATCTTAATCTAGCCCAACTAAATTATAAAAATAGTATTTGAATCCAGGTATGAGTCTAGACTAGACACTGTCAATTCTTTCTCCTATTGACTAGTCTGATAACACCTTTTTTCTATGGAAGGATAATACATTAATTAAACATCTCACAGATAACTGATCTAAGACCAGTTTGAAGGTCGTAGTCCAGTCCTCCATTCTGTGCTGACTAGGTCAGTTAGCCATATTGTCTGAGTGACTGACTGACTGCAATGTCATTATTGCATTGTTTCACTGCAGACCCGATCTGGCAATCTGGTGCATTTAAATAGGATTTTATGGACCAATGAATAAATGTTAACCTATAGCACAGTTTAAGGTAGAGCCCTGTGGTATTATTATGTGGGGGACTTGCTTAGGGAAGAAATTCCTCCACCAAAGCAGTGTGGCAGCGCTGAGGCAAGGTACAGCAGGGCCAATGTCATTGCTGAGGTGTAGGACATGGAAGGAGCGCCCCCTTGTGGTGTTTTGATATTACCAACTCAATTTTTTTAATGGTATGGTTCTTTGCCTTCACAATTCAATGTGTTGACACAAAGATGAGCTAAGGAGGAACGTGGAGGGTAAAGAATAGCAGTCACAGGGAGGGAGAGATGGGTATGCAGGTCATGACTCATTCCTGGCCGAAATCTACAGGAGTCCAAGACTATCTCTACATCAATCCCTCTTTCACTCACTCATTGTCACACGGAATGAGTGAGCAAAAGTATTTTGCTTCCTCTTCTCCGTCCGCTCTTCTCCTCCCTTCACTCATCTGTTTCTCTCCTCACTACATCTTCATCCATCATTCCCCAGCTATCCAGAGGGATTTCCATGGTGACTAGGAAAGTAGTGGAGCAGGTTGAGCGCTTCAAGTTCCTTGGCGTCCACATCACCAGCAAACTAACATGGTCCAAGCACACCATGACAGTCGTGAAGAGGGCACGACAAAACCTATTCCCCCTCAGGAGACTGAAAAGATTTGGCATGGGGTCTCAGATCCTCAAAAGGTTCTACAGCTGCACCATCGAAAGCATCCTGACGGGTTGCATCACTGCCTGGTATGGCAACTGCTCGGACTCCGACCGCAAGGCACTTCAGAGGGTAGTGCGTACGGCCCAGTGCATCACTGGGGCCAAGCTTCCTGCCATCCAAGACCTCTATACCAGGCGGTGTCAGAGGAAGGCCCTAAAAATTGTCAAAGACTCCAGCCACCCTAGTCATAGACTGTTCTCTCTGCTACCGCACGGCAAGCGGTACCAGAGCACCAAGTCTAGGTCCAAGAGGCTTCTAAACACCTACCCCCAAGCCATAAGACTCCTGACCATCTAATCAAATGGCTACCCAGACTATTTGCATTGTACCCCCCCCCCCCCTCTTTTACACTGCTGCTACTCTATTATCTATGCATAGGCACTTTAATAACTCTACCTACATGTACATATTACCTCGACACCGGTGCCCCCGCACATTGACTCTGTACCGGTACCCCCTGTATATAGCCCCGCTATTGTTATTTACTGCTGCTCTTTAATTCTTTTTGGGGTATTTTCTTAACTGCATTGTTGATTAAGGGCTTGTAAGGAAGCATTTCACTAAGGTCTACTACACCTGTTGTATTCGGTGCATGTGACATAACATTTGAAGTGAGACTTCACTTTAGAAATTGTTAACTCAATGTCGTCAATGTTTAAGCTTAATTGTCAGTTTCTCTGAGGGTGTGTAGTGTACTACTTGTAATAGTGTACTACTATTTTTTCAAACCTTTCTGAATTTAAAAGTAATCCTCTAGTTTTTCAAAAGTATCTAATCTGATTACAATATTTTTGCTGGTAACGGATGAGTTACCGGTTTTTGGTAATCCCATAATGTAACGGATTGAATCCGTTACTCCCCAACCCTGCCTGTAAGTATTTACAGTGCATTCGGAAAGTACTTTTCCCACATTTTGTTACATTACAGCCTTATTTTAAAATGTATTAACTATTTTTTTCCCCATCAATCTACATACAATAACCCATAATGACAAACAAAAACTTTTCAGAATTTTGGGAAATATCAAAATAAAACTGAAATCACATTTACGAGTATTCAGACCCTTTACTTAGCACTTTGTTGAAGCACCTTTGGCAGCAATTACAGCCTCGAGTGTTCTTGGGTATGACTACACGCTTGTCACGTGTGTTTGGGGAGTTTCTCCCGCTCTTCTCTGCAGATCCTCTCAAGCTCTGTCAGGTTGTAGGGGGAGCGTTGCTGCACAGCTATTTTCAGGTCTCTCCAGATGTTCGATCGGGTTCAAGTCTGGGCTCTGGCTGGGCCACTCAAGGACATTGAGACCAGTCCCGAAGCCACTCCTGCTTTGTCTTGGCTGTGTGCTTAGGGTCGTTGTCCTGTTGGAAGGTGAACCTTAGCCCCAGTCTGAGGTCCTGGGCACTCTGGAGCAGGTTTTTAATCAAGGATCTCTGTATTTTGCTTTGTTCATCTTTCCCTTGATCCTGACTAGTCACCCAGTCCCTGCCACTGAAAAACATCCCCACAGCATGTTGTTGCCAGCACCATGCTTCACCATAGGGAAGGTGCCAGGTTTCCTCCAGATGTGACGCTTGGCATTAAGCCAAGGAGTTCAATTTTGGTTTCCTCGGACCAGAGAATCTTGTTTTTCATGGTCAGATTCCTTTAAGTCCCTTTTGGCAAACTCCAAGCGGGCTGTCGTGCCATTTACTGAGGAGTGGCTTCTATCTGGCCACTCTACCATAAAGGCCTGGTTGGTGGAGTGCTGCAGAGATGGTTGTTCTTCTTGAAGGTTCTCCCATCTCCACAGAGGAACTCTGGAGCTCTGTCAGCGTGACCATCGGGTTCTTGGTCACCTCCCTGACCAAGGCCCTTCTCCCCCGATTGCTCAGTTTGGCGGGTGACCAGCTCTAGGAAGAGTCCTGGGGGTTCGAAATTTCTTCCATTTAAGAATGATGGAAGCCACTGTGTTCTTGGGGACTTTCAATACTCTGTAAATAAGGTATGTGTTTTTGTTTTAAATAAATATGCAAAAATGTCCACAAACCTGTTTTCGCTTTGTCATTATGGGGTATTGTGTGTAGATTGCTGAGGAAATTGTTATATTAAATCCATTTTAGAATAAGGTAACAAAATATAGAAAAAGTCAATGGGTTTGACTACTTCCCGAATGCACTGTATATTGTGCATTTACCAGCAGTCTTCCACACTGTCATCATGAATCACCCTTTTTTATCTGGGCAGGTTTAAGATGGATTCACTTTTTCCAAATAAATGTTTTACCTACTTTGAAGTATGACTACATCTTCACCAGAAGTTTTTAATTACCTCTTTCCGTAAACCCCACAATCTGTAAATTGATATTTTATTTCTCTCTCCATCTCAGTCTCCACCCAGTAAGAAGAGGAAGCTGGAGAAGTCTCGTAAGCCACTGACCTTCATGCTGCTTCAGCCCACAGTGAAGGAGCTGCAGTCCCAGGCCTCCTCTATAGGCTGTCCCTCCGACACCAGGCCTGTAGAGACCATCACTGCCTGGCTGGAGAAGACACTCAGTGACCTAAAGGTAAACACATACAGGGTTTTTTCTGGGTCAAAAGGGGGCTTAGGTGGTGGGTGTGGCCGGCCCGTCTGTGCAGCTGAATTCGTTGCAGGCCTGCGGGCAAGAACATTTTAAAGGCACACACCTTGGCAGGGGAGAGCAAAGTTTGTTGTTTTTAAAGCTAATTTCCTCCAATCTACACACTGCCGTGGAGCTGAGAGAATATTTTGCCGTTTTAAAACTAATTTCCTGTAATTCTACGTATTTTGCCATGGCTTATGCTGAGTTTAGTGCTGAGTGATTTGGGCTTTTTGAGGTCCGTACGATTATACTCATTGACGTTGTTGAATTTTCCCCAAACATAAGGCTTTGAATTTAGGCCTAAAAGTGTATTGCTTTGCTGTTTTTTTTGCAGTATTACTTTAGTGTCTTTTGTACACAATACTGTATGTTCACGCTGTCATTTAGCTCATTATTGTGGAGTCACTACAATGTTGATCCATCCTCCGTTTTCTCCCATCACAGCCATTGAACTCTGTAGTCGTTTTAAAATGACCAATGGGCTCCTGGTGACATCCCTAAGCAGTTTCCTTCCTGTCCTGCAGCTCAGTTCAGAAGGACAACCATCTTTGTGTTTGGGTGGTTTAATACATCATCCACAGCCTAATTATTAACATGACCATGCTTAGTGATATTCAATCACTGGCCTATGAGGCTTTGGAAAAGCTCCCTGGTCTTTGTAGTTTAGTCGGTGCTTGAAATTCAGTACTTGACAGACCTTACAGAAAACATAATTAATGTATGTATGGGGGACAGGAAGGGGTAGTCATTAAAAAAAAGTACTCTTATTTCAGAGTGAGAGTCCATATAACTTATGATTTGTTAAGCCAAAGTTTTACTTCTGAACTAATTTAGGCTTGCCTAAACAAAAGGGGGTGAATAGTTATGCAACTTTTTTTTCACTTTGATCTACACAATACTCTGACAAATTGCTATTAAATCTATTTCAATCTCACTTGAACTTTTTTTTCACATTTGGTTAGTTAGTTGGAGTAGTTTCTATAGGCTTTGTATTGTTTTTTGATTACTTTATTCAATATTTCAAAATTACTATTTTAGTAGTACTTGAAACGTAAATCAGGCATACTTTTATGACTCCTGAACACCAACTATCAGTCACTTAGATCTATTTTCCGGTAGAGATACCTTGTGAAGCAACTGTTCTCTATTCCTTATGATCGCGCATTCTTCTCTCTCGCTGTGTCTGCCCCACACTAACCTAATGTAGCAGCCGTAAAAGAAACACAGAAACACAGACCGCACAAGTAGATGTGCAATGGATTATGGTCATTGTAGTTAATTATGTTTTCTGCGGTAAACTATATAGAATATTGGCCTGCTGGAAACTACAGCTCCCTACATCGCACAGTTCGGCCTTGTTCTGATTTATCTCAGGGGAAAGTGTGCAATGTGCTCATTGAGCTCTCAGGGGAAAAAATGGAATTCAAATAGTTGAACAGACATTGGTCAATTTGTTGTTTTAAAAACCAATGTATGAAATTGAGCACTAGTTGTTATGCTCTAACATAAGGAAATCAATGTGAGCCCAAAATGCTCCTGAATGCATCATTATTTGAATTATAGATTCTCCCAGACAGTACCTCTTCTTTTGGTGATTGTTGATATTATACAAAAAAAATAGGTCCATTATCTTTTCTACATACTTTCTACACACCGGAAAGTATTCAGACCCCTTGACTTTTTCCACATTGTTACTTTAACAGCCTTGTTCTAAAATGGATTAAATGTTTTCCTCAATCTACACACAACACCCAATAATGACAAAGCAATAACAGGTTCTGAAATGTTACCAATTTTATAAAAAATAACTTCTACTTATTTACATAAGTATTCAGACCCTTTGCTATGAGTCTTGAAATTGAGCTCTGGTACTTCCTGTTTCCATTGATAATCCTTGATGTTTCTACAACTTGATTGGAGTCCACCTGTGGTAAATACAATTGATTGGACATGATTTGTAAAGGCACACCTGTCTAAATAAAGGTCCCACAGTTGACAGTGCATGTCAGAGCAAAAACCAAGCCCAGAGGTCGAAGGAATTGTCCGTAGATCTCCGAGACAGGATTGTATCGAGGCAAAGATCTGGGGAAGGGTACAAAAAAATGTCTGCAGCATTGAAGGTCCCATTCTTAAATGGAAAAAGTTTGGAACCGAGGCTCTTCCTAGAGCTGGCCGCTTTGGTAGAGCTACAGAGTTCCTCTGTGGAGATGGGAGAATCTTCCAGAAGGACACTCATCTCTGCAGCACTCCACCAATCAGGCCTTTATGGTAGAGTGGCCAGATGGAAAGCCGCCACTCAGTAAAAAGGCACATGAATGCCCTCTTGGAGTTTGCCAAAAGTCACCTAAAAAAAACTCAGACCATGAGAAACAAAATTCTGGTCTGAGGAAACCAAGCTTGAACTCTCTGGCCTGAATGCCTAGTCTGGAGGAAACATGGCACCATCCCTACGGTGCAGCATCATGCTGTGGGGATGTTTTTCAGCGGCAGGGACTGGGCGACTAGTCAGGATCAAGGCAAAGATGAACGGAGCAAAGTAGAGATCCTCGCTGAAAACCTGCTCCAGAGCGCCAGGACCTCAGACTGGGGTGAAGGTTCACCTTCCAACAGGAGAAGGACCCTAAGCACACTGCCAAGACAATGCAGGAGTGGCTTCAGGAGAAGTCTCTGAATGTCTGAGTGGCCCAGCCAGAGCCCGGACTTGAACCTGATCGAACATCTCTGGAGAGACCTGAAAATAGCTGGGGAGCAGACCTGAAAATAGCTGTGCAGCGACGCTCCCCATCGAACCTGACAGAGCTTGAGGATCTGCAGAGAAGAATGGGAGAAACTCCCCAAATACAGGTTTGCCAAGCTTGTAGCGTCATACCCAAGACTGTAATCGTTGCCAAAGGTGCTTCAACAAAGCACTGAGTAAAGGGTCTAAATACTTATATAAATGTGATTTTTATTTTATTTTTTAAATGTGCAGAAAATTCTTAGCCTGTTCTTGCTGTGTCATTATGGGGTATTGCGAATATATTTTTTATAATAAGGCTAACGTAACAAAGTGGAAAAAGTCGGTCTGAATACATTCTGAATGCACATATAATACGCCCAATACTTTTCTATGCAAAAAAAACTGACACACAGCAATCACAAGAACACTCCGCAACACACACACTTGTACTGTAAGGAACACATACCGCACCACACACAACTCCTTAAGCATTTACATGTACACACCTCATTCATTGACATGCCTTACTGCAAACATACACCCTAACCCAGTTTTTCCAACAGAGGTATACAAATCCTAGATAAAATACACAACTGTCATTATGTTCTACAGGTGCTGTACAAGCGTGTCCCATGTGGGAGGAAGGAACGGAGTCTGTTCCTGACTGTTGTGGAGAACACCTGGATCCACGGGAGACAGAGACGCAGAGACCAGGGCCGACACCTCAGAGAGCTGCCCAGAGCGCCCCCCAGTGGTATTTCCACCACCCCTTCCTCAGTCACAGCCCAGCACCACTCCTCTACACACATTCCGGATAGCTCACACTCAGATTCACACACTCCCACGGCAGCACAAGGGCCAGGCAGTGTTCCACAGTCAGGGACCAACCGGGCCAACTCTCAGGGGGCCAGCGGACAGGAAGTTCTAAGCCAGGAGGAGGAAACCAGCTGTGTCCCAGTCAAGAACAGTGGGACAGAGGAGGATGTCATCATGGAGTCTTCTCCTACCTCTATAACACCCAATACCACACTGGCACAGACAGCACTACCCACCACAACACAGAAACAGGAAGCCATAATCACACCAGAGGAAGTACCTATCGAAACACAGGAACAGGAAGTCAATGCCACTGGACAGGAAGTGATGCAGCCACAGAGCCCTGGAGCTGTGCAACACTTCCTGTTTAAGTGCTTGGTGAACGTGAAGGCTGAGGAGCAGGATGTTGCCGTGGAGATCCACTGGGTGGAAGGCCAAAACAAGGACCTGATGAACCAACTGTGTACCTACCTGAAGAACACTCTGTTTAGAGTGGTGGCCAAGCCACTGGGGACATAATGGAACATAGTTAACCTGTAGTACTGGGTCATGTTCATTAAGCAAAAAATGGTAGACGGGAACGTAACTTACCAGTTGTCCTGTATTCTATTTGTGACCCGTTTGTAGCAGGTAGTGAAATGTTCTTTGCTGGTTCATTAGTTTCACCTAGTCTCCTTGTCAAGGTTATAATGAGCAGTGACTATTTTAGTTAATTCAAGTTTGATAAATTACATTTAGAAATGTGTTTTAGTAATATGTCATTTGTCTATTTCCATGTTCAGTTAGTGTTTTACACACAGGTGGTTTATTCCAGACATTAAATTTGTTGAGGATGCCGTTTCCATAAACTGCAGCTAATCCACTTGTTTCCGCCTGTTGATGAAATACAGCTTTAACACATTCTGGGGAGACACTTGCTTCACCTTTTTATAAGTGGCCTGTGGTAGTATCACAATTAGGAAGTGATGCCAGCCAAATTAGACGGCTATTGAGTTGTTCAGCTAGTAATGAATGGTCTTTGTACACACCCACACACTTTGTCTGAAACAATACCTCCTAGTAACGCAGGATATCCAATCTTTCCTGTGCCTAGAGTGCCTGTACATTGGAATTGTCCGTAGACAATTGTCACATGAACAGACACACTTCCTGAGCAGAGATTTAGTGGTGAATACCAGAAAGTGGCCCAGCAGTGGACCCAAAGTGTATTTGCCACGTGCACAGGATACAACTGGTGTAAAACAGTACTGTGAAATTCTTACCTTGAGAGCTCTTTCCCAACAATGCAGCGCTGGTAATAATATAATCAATTGACAGCAGTGTTATGGTAGTAATAAATCTAATCATTATAGACGCAGAGGTGGTGTGTGAATGTGGCTGTAAGTGTATGGTGTCAGTGAGTAGAGACCTGTGGATGGGCATAGTCAGTGTGGATAGCCTGGGGGAGAGCAGTAGTTAGCAAGTTAAGTCTTATGGCCAGGGGATAGGAGTCTGTTTGTCTGAGCCTTGATGCACCGTTACCGCCTGTTGGACGTGAGCATGGAGAACAGTCCATGTCTCGGGTGGCTGGAGTCTTTGGCCATTTTTCTGGCCTTTCTCAGGCATGTCCTGGATGGCTAGGAGCTCACCCCCAGTGATGCGCTGGGCTGTCCGCACCACCCTTTGTAGGGACTTCCGGTGCAGTTGCCATACCAGAGGGATACAACCAGTCAAGATGTACTCAATGGTACAGCTGTAAAGACAGTGTGAGTGTATATACAATATCACATTTTATTGGTCACATACGTGTTTAGCAGCTGTTATTGCGAGTGTAGCGAAATACTTGTTTCTAGTTCCCACAGTGCAGCAATATCTAACAATTTCAAAACAAATACCTAATACACATCTAAGTAAAGGAATGGAATAATTAAGCAATAAGGCCAGAGTAGGTGTGGTATATGGCCAATATACCACGGCTAAGGGCTGTTCTTAGGCGCAACGCGTACTGCCTGGACACAGCCCTTAGCCATGGTATATTGGCCATATATCACAAACCCCTGAGGTGCCTTATTGCTATTATAAACTAGTTACCAATGTAATTAGAGCAGTAAAAATAAGTTGTCAAACCCGTGGTATACGGTCTGATATACCATGGCTGTCAGCCAATCAGCATTCAGAGCTCGAACCACCAAGTTTATAAGAATATATGGATGAGCAATTTCTGTATAGAATACAGTATATACATATGAGATGAGTAACACAAGATATGTAAACATTAAAGTGACTAGTGTTCCATTTATTAAAGTGGCCAATGATTTCAAGTCTGTATGTAGGTAGCAGCCTAGTGATGGCTATTTAACAGTCTGATGTCCTTGAGAGACTGAAAAACAGCTTCTTGGTCCCAGCTTTGATGGACCTGTACTGACCTCGCCTTCTGGACGATAGCAGGGTGAACAGGCAGTGGCTCGGGTGGTCATTGATTATCTTTTTGGCCTTCCTGTGACATCGGGTGCTATAGGCGTCTTGGAGGGCATGTAGTTTAACCTGGTGATGCGTCGTGCAGACCGCACCACCCTTTGGAGAGCCCTGCGGTTGTGGGCGGTGCAGTTGCCATACCAGGCAGTGATACAGCCCAACAGGATGCACTCAATTGTGCATCTGTAAAAGGTGACAATATATGTGAGTTCACAGCTCTGTTTGAGTGCAACTGTGTCACTATCACAGTGGCCTTTTTTTTAAAGCCGCAATATTGACTTCCTGCTCGTATTGCTGTGTCAGTGTGATACATAGAACAGCAATGTGCTGATTACAACAGAGGCTTGTGTCTCTATTTGACACACAATGGTTGCTTGAGGTGGTGTTACTTTTTTGTTGAATTTATGATAACTTTGGTCTTGAAAACAGTTAAATAGCTATCACGCCAGTAAAAAACAAGCATGCATAATACTTGTTAATTATCTAAGTTGAAGGGGTATGCTGGCAAAGTAAAAGAACATTACTGCCCATAGTTAAACTGAGAAAATGGACTACTCACCGAACATCCAGACAGTTAGCCCAAGGTCGTCGACGCTCGGCCATGTGGCGGGAAAGGCGTACTGTCTCTTTATATAACAAACGTTCGAATTGCTTTCGTTTAAAGCCGCCCCGCCCTGTAGCACGTTGTTTGTGAATTGACTATCCAACCACGCCCTTTGTATGACTAATGGAACATCTATGACGGTTGACACGGCCACAGTTTGCAACACGATCAATAAATTACATGTTTCCCTTAACATTACTTTAAACAGACACAACTGTGATGACTAATAAATGTATGGCGGAAATTGATCGCTGGTTGCTGAGGCCACAGACCTGGAGACCGAATCATAATATTCGAATGATGGCTACTGCACTTTGCCCATGTGTTCAAGCGCTATACCGTGTTGTTCTCCCAGGTGATTGGCTATTGGGAAATGACATGTCTTGCCGTGAACGGATACAGATACATCGTGGATTAGGAATAAATGATAGAACATGTAGTTTGTGTTAATCATAACACTATGAAATTCAATGTTGAAACAACTTTGGGAATCAACATGCTGAGTTGTTTAAATTCAACTGAGGAACGACTTTCACAATTTGTTTAATTTTCATGCTTCGTTTCTTTCATTCTAAGAAATAGCAGCAGGTCAGTCGATTCCAAGACTCCATTTCTTGTTTTCTTTGTCATTGCGGTGTCTGGGAGGGAATACATGTGTGGGCGGTCATAAATGGTATGCTTTTGGCCCTGATTTGTTACCTACTACTCTCAGCGCCATCTTGTTGCAACTCCTCTACGTATGTGGAAGAGTTTCTACGAGGGGTCTCCGATTACCCTTTTCTTCCGTTTTGCTGATTGAAAGACTGGATCCTTACACTGAAAAATAAAGTGCATACCCTGTAACATTTGCTAAACATTTTTACTTGTAACGTTTTGTTTCCAATACGGAGAAGAAATGAGCATCGAGACGCTTTTAGAAGCAGCAAAGTTTTTGGAATTGCAAGCCCAGCAACAACAGAAAGCACGTGGTATGTAAAGGTTGCAATCAATTATAGGTTTTCTATAGGCTTTCAAAGTTTAAAGGATCAAACGAATTCGTTATTTAGATGTGTCAAATTTCTAAATTCTTTCTACTGTGAGAAGACTCTGCATGCATTTTACCTCTCTATGTAAATGGACTTTAACCGTAATAAATTATTTTGGTTTATAATTTAAAATTACGTGCACAGTTGATTGTATTGCCTTTGTTTGCGTTGGGGGGTTGTGATTAGACTTCCTTGTCTCGACTATATAGTTGGCTTTACTGAGTTAAATGTCTTGAGCAATTTGATTTGTGTGTGATTTTTAATGGTAGCCTATTTCAGTGGCTCCTTGTTCTAAGAAGTTGACTACAAATGTATAATTTGGATGTGTAACAGGAGACAATGTAGCCATGTGAATTTTACTGCATTAAAGACGTACGATGATCGAAACGCCTCCTATCAAGTCTTGAAACGATCGTGTTTATTTGCAACACTGTTTCCAACTATGATATCTCGGCAAAACCCTGTAACCTTAACATTTGGCGACCTCTTTTAAAGTTGAATAGTAACCTTCATTCATTATTTTACATTCGAGAAAACAACTCGCAGGAAAGGGCGGTGGCGACGGGAGCGCTAAATCCGTTTAGCATAATTTGACCTGACATAGCAGGGGATCATATGACAGATTTCAGGTTTCCCTCTCGGTTTCTGTGGCGATCGGTCTTTTGAACTCCTAAAATGATTGTATGACAACTTTACATTTTGTGATTTCGTACATGGCACTTTTTAAACTGAAATGTAGGCTAAATAGAGCATTCCTAGTAAAGGAACCTTCGGCTCGCGCGCTAATCACGTATTTTTTTGCTTGTTGCTGGTGACGTGTCCAAATTGATCATGCCCCATATCTGCAACGGGGGCCGGCCCTTTCACCACGTGCATGCTCGGCACGCCTACACTCGGAGGCCCACTCCCTGTTCTCTTCTCTAGTGCTGCTGCTGGTCAGTGTGGAAGAAAGTAGGGCAGTGTTTCTCCCGCTCGACTGTACTCACTCCTCTGCTATGTGCTGTGGTTATATAAGTGGAACTACACATGTTTTTAACTCCATTCTATCAAGGCTATAGAGCTAAAAACAACGATGCAAAATTTCACTAAATATTTAGTAAGTCAAGCAAACATTAACTAAGTAACTCCTCTCACTGAATCTTGTTTTTCCTGTACTTTGAATGTGTATGTTATTATATAAGAGCTCATGGTAGTCTCGGGTCAACCAATTTACTGAAGAAAATAAGGTTATTGGAAAGTGTTTTAATTGACAAACTAATGCCGTTGACAAACAAACTTATACCAGACTTGACTCATGTTGATTTACAAAATTATGTTTATAAATTGCATGAGAACTAGGCTATCCTCAACTGTGCCTCCGATTTTTTTTTACCGGAAACCAAGGAGTGGGCGTCCTTCTCTCACATCGTAGGTCAATGCTTTCACTTCTTGGTTCTCAACCCATGAGTAATCAGATGTTAAAACTAACAACAACCCCTTCCTCTACCTTATCCACAGCTACCTACTCACCAGTCAGTTTCTTGATTTGTCATTCATTTGCAGAGAGGACAGAGGGGTAATGACCTGTGTGCATAGTCATTGAATGCTGGTCACTTTAATGTTTACATACAGTTTTACCCACTTTATGTTTGTACTGTATTTTAGTCATGGCTCATCATATAACTACTGCTGTATACATCTTTTCTATTAATATACTGTCAATAATAGCAATACACACCATCATATATATTTATATTCTGGACTCTGACATTGCCTGTTCTTATATTTATGTGTATTATTAGGTATTACTGCACTGTTGGAGCTAGGAACATAAGCATTTCACTACACCCGCGAGAGAATCTGCAAAATATGTGTAAGCGACCAATACTATTTGATTTAGGAGTTTCGACACCTCAACACTCTGTACTCTGCACTTAAAGGGAGGTTTAAGTATGTAATGGGTTTTTAAAGAACCATCCTTCTCAGATGCATGTAGAGGAGGACTTATTCCTGGCTTTGGGCAGGAGTTGATCTCTGGAATGGGTTTGTAAAGGACCATTCTTCTCATGTACTTGTAGAGTGGAATTAGACAGTGCTGGCTTTGTATTTGATGTACTCAGTTTGACCTTTTGAATCCTACTCTGGGTGTGTGACTGGGCAAGGTTGAACCAATCCTTCTGGGGTTTGTCCGAACCAATCTAGTCCTCCTGGGGTTTTATGGGTTGTTCTTGTATGTGGGAGGAGAGCACTTAATGGACTGCAACTTCTCAGGGCTCCTGAACTTTGAACTCTGACTGCAATTTGTCGCTAATGAGTGTAGCGGATAGGCCTGAGGTGGTGGTTAAAAACTAATGATGGTGTTGTTCACACTGATGACAGTGCTAGGGTGTGCACTAATACAACCCTGGTCTTGGACATTTTATTTTTTACTAACTTAAGTCGGCCTAGTTCAGGTTAAGTTAATAAGGGGGGAATCTAAAATAAAAATTCACAAAAGTAGTGCAGTGGGCCTTTTAATAGTCTTGTATTAGCGGCCTGATAGCCGTCTGGAGCATGTGGGCAACCCCCACCCACACTCGATGAACAATATCGCAGCACCCCCAAACTACTTTCCGCGGCTATGATCTGCTATTTATTTGAGACTCTTATTTAAGACTGAGGTGGCTTTCAGTGTCGCTGATGATCTGGCCTCTGCTGTGCTGGGGAGAGCAGAGCTGTTGCTTGTTCCTGGCTATGAATAAACTATGTCCAATGCCTGTGTTCACTGTGAAATCATGTTCCATGTATGTTATGGCCTTGGCCTCTTTTGGAAGATGCGCAGGCAGAGAGCGTTATTATGACCGACACACACTGTTATGCTATACTTTGAGACTTTCACTTTTGTCAATATTTTTGACTACAGTCAGCTATACCCTCCCGATAATCAGGTAAATTACCACAGCTTGGGCCCAATCCATTGTATGACCTCTATCTCCCACGCTTCTGAGAAGTTCTCAGAACAACCCAATTGGATATGGTGGTCTAAGGGAAGAAGGCAACATTGTGTAGCTAACGTGCTGTAATGGCCAGACTTGGCACGGCTCTGCTCCACCCCTTATCAACGTAAAGGATGGCTGTAAAAGCTCTCTTGTGTCTGACGGGTTCTAACACTACTGTTACCATAGCAACTGGACCCCCCCTCCCTTCCCCCTAGTATCTACACATTGAAACATGTGCTGTTGGGGGGGGGGGTGGTGATTCTCCAATCTGATTGGATGAAGATAGGTGAGGTCGTTGCTAGATCTCAGGGATTCAACCCCCTCTTTTCCTTTGTCTCTCTGGCTTGTCCAGGTTGTCTTCCTTTCTCCCCCACTCTGAGACGACATTGTGTTGAAAGAACAAGGAATACGCAATGTGAGCTCATTCTCAAGGGCAGCACGTGGACCTAATGTTAAGAGCATCAGTACTGAACTGTTCTAACATACAAGTCTGTCTCTTTCTCTCTGGGCTCTCAGTAGATGTGGAGATATCACAGAAGGAAGTTTCCCAGAAAAACAATTCTGCTTCAGCTCAAAGTTTCACAAACTCTTCATTACAGTATGTAGGCCTAAACATACTACAGTCGTTGCATATGGGTCTCCAGTAAGGATATTAATTTGGGGGATTACAGAAGCTCGTAATATCCCAACAGAATATATCCCTTTCTACATTGGAACTATGCCAGTATGAATGGGATGGGGCGAGAGGCATAAAACCTGCTTTTACTTGGGCACACTGACCTTGGAATATACCCCACTCCCTCTTCAATTAAAAAAAAAAAAAATTCTCACACACTGAGCGCAGTGCAGATTTTACCACACACACTGTCAGTCAGTCCTCCTGTCATACTACAGACTAGAGGTCGACCGATTAATCGGAATGGCTGATTTAATTAGGGCCGATTTCAAGTTTTCATAACAATCCGTAATTGGCATTTTTGGACACTGGTCATGGCCGATTACATTGCACTTCTCGAGGACACTGCGTGGCAGGCTGACTACCTGTTATGCGAGTGCAGCAAGGAGCCAAGGTAAGATGCTAGCTAGCATTAAACGTATCTTATAAAAACCAATCAATCTTAACATAATCACTAGTTAACTACACATGGTTGATGAAATTACTAGTTTATCTAGCTTGTTCTGCGTTGCATATAGTCGATGCGGTGCCTTATTGTAATTTATCATTGAATCACAGCCTACTTCACCAAACGGGTGATTTAACAAGCGCATTTGTGAAAAAGCACTGTCGTTGCACCAATGTGTACCTAACCATAAACATCAACGCCTTTCTTAAAATCAATACACAAGTATATATTTTTAAACCTGCATATTTAGTTAGCAGACAATATTAACATGAATTTCTTTTAACTAGGGAAATTGTGTCACTTCTCTTGTGTTCTGTGCAACAGAGTCAGGGTATATGCAGCAGTTTGGGCCGCCTGGCTCGTTGCGAACTGTGAAGACTTTCTTCCTAACAAAGACAGCCAACTTCGCCAAACGGGGGATGATTTAACAAAAGCACAATCGTTGCACGAATGTACCTAACCATAAACATCAATGCCTTTTCTTAAAATCAATACACAGAAGTATATATTTTTAAACCTACATATTTAGTTAAAAGAAATTCATGTTAGCAGGCAATATAAAACTAGGGAAATTGTCACTTCTCTTGCGTTCATTGCACGCAGAGTCAGGGTATATGCAACAGTTTGGGCCGCCTGGGTCGTTGCAAACTAATTTGCCAGAATTTTATGTAATTATGACAATATTGAAGGTTGTGCAATGTAACAGGAATATTTAGACTTATGGATGCCACCCGTTAGATAAAATACGGAATGGTTCCGTATTTCACTGAAAGAATAAACATTTTATTTTCGAAATGCTAGTTTCTGGATTTGACCATATTAATGACCTAAGGCTCGTATTTCTGTGTGTTCTTATGTTATAATTAAGTCTATGATTTGATAGAGCAGTCTGACTGAGCGGTGGTAGGCAGCAGCAGGCTCGTAAGCATTCATTCATTCAAACAGCACTTTAGTGCGTTTTGCCAGCAGCTCTTCGCAATGCTTCAAGCATTGCGCTGTTTATGACTTCAAGCCTATCAACTCCCGAGATTAGGCTGGTGTAATCGATGTGAAATGGCTAGCTAGTTAGCGGGGTGCGCGCTAATAGCGTTTCAAACGTCACTCGCTCTGAGACTTGGAGTAGTTGTTCCCCTTGCTCTGCATGGGTAACGCTGCTTCGAGGGTGGCTGTTGTCGTTGTGTTCCTGGTTCAAGCCCAGGTAGGAGCGAGGAGAGGGACGGAAGCTATACTGTTACACTGGCAATACTAAAGTGCCTATAAGAACATCCAATAGTCAAAGGTATATGAAATACAAATGGTATAGAGAGAAATGGTCCTATAATTCCTATAATAACCTCAACCTAAAACTTCTTACCTGGGAATATTGAGGACTCATGTTAAAAGGAACCACCAGCTTTCATATGTTCTCATGTTCTGAGCAAGGAACTTAAACCGTTAGCTTTTTTACATGGCACATATTGCACTTTTACTTCTCCACTTTGTTTTTGCCATATTTAAACCAAATTGAACATGTTTCATTATTTATTTGAGGCTAAAGTGATTTGATTTATGTATTATATTAAGTTAAAATAAAAGTGTTAATTCAGTATTGTTGTAATTGTCATTATTACAAATAAAAACATTTTAAAAAATCTGCTGATTTAATCGGTATCGGCTTTTTTTTGGTCCTCCAATAATTGGTATCGGCGTTGAAAAATCATAATCGGTTGACCTCTACTACAGACCTGTGTGAATCAACTTGTTAAAAGAATAAACATCATTGAGTTTGTCATTTAGCCAGGCAGCCAGGCAACCAGCCAGCACCAAGAAGCGCAACGTAATGAGGACTTTGGCACCTATTCCCTATATAGTGCGCTACAGGATTCCCTCAAAGACGAGCTCTGTTTAATATAATGTCAATTCTTGTAACTGGTTTCACTGTTCTGGCAGGCAAGGCATTGCAGCTGCATTATACGGCTCTTATAAGCTGGCAGAGTTCCAGGAGGCAGGATGAGGTCTATGCCTACAGGTCTGGTATCCTATTTCAATTCAGACCATACAATGGCAATGTAAGCTGTGAACACTGCTAGCTAGGTGAATGGCTGGCTGAATGCTTCCTTCCAGCTATTCTAGTTTTCTTCCCTCCCCTCTTTTTTGTTTATTGATTTGTAGTGTTCGTTGGGAGTGAACCCGGCTGTCAAAGTAACTAGATGGAGATTAGTCAGAGGACGCAAGAAATGTTGTGACATGTTTCTGCTGGTACCTAACCTTGCTGTTAGCATGCTCTGTCCTCTAACCATGCCGTCTTTCTCTCCCCACAGAGGAGAATGAGCTGCGGGAGAAGCTTCGCCTCGAACAGCTATCTGACCACAAACGCAATGATGTCACTACCTACTCCTCCCCCATCCAGATGAACCATGTGACCCGAGGAGAAGAGTCCTGCCCCGACTCAGACCGCTGCCCCGCCTTTGTCCCGCCCCCGCTGCCGCCCCCCTCCATGACTGTCATCCCTATCCCCATGATGACCTTCAACCACACAGGTCTGCCCCCCACTGTCCCAACCCCCTCCTCTACCACCTTGTCCCCCCAGGCTGGGGCAGCACCCCACCTGGCCTCCCCCAGGAGGGACCCTCATTCCCCAGGGCAGGGCCACCAGGGACAGGGTGTGCTGTTGGCTCTCTCTCCTCAGGTGAAGACAGACCACTCCCACCACTTGCCTTTGGCTCAATCTGGCAACCACAAGCAGAATCATCACCACCATAATCACCTTCCACAGATTGTTTCCCCCCACTCTGGAAACCATAAACTGCTGCAGAAGCAACAACAGCAGTCTCCCCAGCTGGTGCAGCCCTACCCTGGCTCCATCGTCTCAGCCCCCCAGCTGCATTCCTTACTCCCTCAGCCAGGGCCCCCCCAGACTCCGTGTGGAGGCCAGACCAGCCCTATTGGGGGCCGAGGCAGCCCCCCTGACCTGGACGGGAAAAAGAGGCCTGGAGGGTAAGTGGCCATTTAGTTATTTATAGGAGAGATGGTTTGTACTTTGTTTGGATTTTTTCCTCCATTTGCATTTTAGTTTTCCTTTGTCTGTAACTGCCTGTGATTGTCAGTCACTTGTTGAGCGGTAAGGCACAAACCGTATCGGAAAAATCACGAACCATGAAAAGTCACTGCACTGAAGGATTCTTGGACTAAATTATTCTTGGCTTATGTACTTCATAATGGGTATGTCCTGATTGGACAATTGTGCAATAATCAGATCCAATTAGCTCCATGTGCATATTATACAGTATATTGTTGAAGTAAAGTAGCAGATGATGGAGTACTTTATATTTGTTGGTTGATTTTGATTCTTGTTCTGTGAGTCTCGTCGTCTTGCCCATTCTGGACACCCAATCTTATAATGTGCTCCGATCTGTGCTTTTACAGGGCAGGGACAAGAGAAGTACATAACAAGCTTGAGAAAAACAGGTGGGTGCATCTCTCTCCCATGGTCGCCTTTAATAAACAAAGAGGGTTGAGCTCTTTGCACAGGGCAGTTTAAGGTTGAGATTAGGTGTGCACTTTTTATTTTATTTTTATATATATATATATATATATATATATATATATATATATATATATATTTTTTTTTTTAATGTATAATTGAACTTTTTAATTTAACTAGGTAAGTCAGTTAAGAACATTCTTATTTACAATGACGGCCTACCCTAGCCAAACCCGCACGACGCTGGGCCAATTGTGTGCCGCCCTATGGGACTCCCAATCATGGCCGGATGTGATACAGCCTGGATTCGAACCGGGGACTGTAGTGATGCCTCTTGCGCTGAGATACAGTGCCTTAGACCGCTGCGTAACTCGGGAGCCCACTATTATTGCCCACGTCTTTTTTTTCAACCGAGTTGCTTGCTTGCTTCTCTGTCCTGTTCTAAGAACAAATTATACTCCCATTTATTCACTTATGGCTAATCTATTGCATTTGTCAGACGATAATTTACATCTTGAACTTGTTAATGGCTTTGAACATTATGCTAGTACTTCCATGTACTGTAGTAGTAGGGTTATAATGCCCAGAACGGGACTAAGCAGGGGAGTTGTTGCCTTACCCCTGCCTGTATCCTTTATCAGAGATGTTTTACCAGGAAACAGAAACCTGTTGTGTATTACCAATGTGTATTATGTTACTAGGAATTATTTATAAGTCCCAAATGGTAAATTGGTTTGCAGCATATTTTTTTCTCTTTTGAATCTGAATATGTGAAATCACGTCTCGTCCTGCCTCTTCCTCTAACTAAAAGGCTCTTCTCTCTACCTCCATCCCTTACACTCAGACGTGCTCACCTGAAGGACTGCTTTGACACCCTGAAGAAAAACATCCCCAATGCAGACGAGAAGAAGACCTCTAACCTCAGTGTCCTGAGGAGCGCCCTCCGATATATACAGGTAAGCAAGCTAGAAGAACTGCATGGCTGAGCAAAGGATAAACTACTACTGAGTTGTTGAATTCAGTGTCGATTTTCACTGTTTTCACAATTTAATTTACTGTGGATTTTCCAGTTTTCCAATGTTGATTGTTTCCCTGTCAAGGGGAGCAGGGTCAGTTTTCTGTCAAGCTTTGTTTGAAGAAGCTTTTTTCCGGTAACGAAGTTGGAGTTTTATACTTGTGTATAATTTAATATAAGTGTTGTTGGCAGACCGTGTACTACAGGGGTTGGCAACTAGATTTGGGGCGGCAGGTAGCCTAGTGGTTAGAGCATTGGACTAGTAACCGGAAGGTTGCTAGATTGAATTCCCGAGCTGACAAGGTAAAAATCTGTTCTGCCCCTGAACAAGGCAGTTAACCCACTGTTCCTAGGCCGTCATTGTAAATAAGAATTTGTTCTTAACTGACTTGCCTAGTTAAATAAAGTTGAAATAAAAAAAGTCAGCCGCAGACTGATCAGGGGCCAGAACATGATTATAATAATTTGTACACTGCAAATTGACTAAGACCAAACGAGATTGTATTTGAAAATAACAATAATTTCATACCTTGATTACATTGAGAAACGATCGTGTCTCTTTTTGTTTGTGGGAATACTTGGTGAACAGATTGACTAAATAAATAAAAAAAATTGCAGAATTTCTAGTGATTTAAGTTTTTGGTTTGTTTTTGTGACCAACTTTTTTTTTAGTTTTGTCATTTTTTTTGTTTTCAGAGGGGTTTTACAGGTACAACATTTTTTGGGGGACCAAAAACTAAACTCCTTTGGGGGGGACAAAATAAATCACTCGCGGGTTGGTTTTGGACCGCGGGCTGCCTGTTGCCGACCCCTGGGTAACTGTCTGGTGGTGTTGCTAGGAACTGTCTGAGCACTGAACTTTTCAGTTGCTTCTTCAGTGTGAAGTGAGGGTGTATATTCCACCACATCTACAGGCGGTTTCTTGTGTGGGCAAACGGCAATTAATTTCAAATGAACTAAGATTATAAGAATCCTTATTTTTGTTAGTGCCAGTAGGCTAATATTGGAGCTGCTTTTGTATTTTTTTATTTAACTAGGCAGGTCAGTTAAGAACAAATTCTTATTTACAATGGCGGCCTAGGAACAGTGGGTTAACTGCCTTGACAGGGGCAGAACAAAACCTTGTCAGCTCAGGGATTCGAACTTGCAACCTTTCGATTACTAGTCCAACGCTCTAACCACTAGGCTACCCTGCTGCCCCATATCCTAAGGTCCTTGGTGTTCTTGGCAACGTCATTAGGTCTCGTCTGGTTAGTCCAGGGGAGGGTAGGACGTTTCTAGTCTCTAGCAGAAAGCTAAACTGTCTGGATATGCTCTGTTGCCTTTGGGTATAGGCGGAACAGAGAGTCTCCAATGAAAATGTACAAAGAGTTCATTAAAACCCTTTTGAAAGATTGATTAAATATCTTAATAAAAAGCTTTATAAAAGCTAATCATGTAATTAAAACCTTTTTTAATGGACTTTTGTGGTTGAAACAGGAATGACTGTAATTAATAGTGGTTCAATGAGTCATGATGTGTGATACAGGCAGGGAGTATATCGAAAGCTGTGTGCAAGCAGATGACCGGTGTACAAAGGTCTTTGACTAAGCTACTTTAACTCAGGAGTGATGTGATAGAGTTCCTGTTGCTATGTTTGCTGTGTGTGTGTGCTTGTTTAATATACACACACACTACTTTCCTGTGCACCTCTACCTCTGGTGCTGGTGAGGATCTGATCTTGTATGTTGGTGGCAGCGGTGGGGTTTTCCTCCCTGGGAGGTGCATGGAGGGGGGCTAGGCAGGGCTAGGAGAGAGGGAAACTAGGGCAGTGTGGGTGTACAGAGAACTCATGTCACCCAATCTCCCTCCCCTGCCTCCCTCTCTGTGTGATGAGGGAACGCTGCCGTGTTAGTGTGGCGTGTTCGACTAGCAGACTGACCCAGCACCCCCACCCCCTCTCGACAGCCAAGCTGGATTTGGGTGTCTTTAAAGCATGTACTGGCCAGGAAACAAACAAACAACTACAGATATTTTCCACTCTTGATGTATTTACACTAGCATTGTCCTCCATTTTTAGTTATTGGAATTTAACATAAGCTTATTTAGTGAAGAGGGGAATTGGGATTTTTATTTTATTTGAGATTTTCGGTACATTTTAATTTATTTCCATCTTAATAATGCACTTTTGCAGGACTGAATACTGGTTTAAAAAAAATGTATCTTGAATTACTTGTAGTGTATGTTGTAAACTCCCACCAGTCTTTGAAGTTATAAGTATGCTACACAGGCCTACATGTGCGTAGTTGCTTCATGTTGCTATAACACCCCCACATCCTCCGGTCTTCCCTTTTACTGATCAGTTTACTGTAAGAGGCTCCTTCTCAGTACTACCGTCTATGGAGCTCAGACTGAGCAGCGTTTCCTGATAGACAAGCTCAGTACACACACTAGCCTATAGCAGGCCTCTCTCCTTGGTAACAGTTGACTAGTAGAAGTCGTGCTGAGTCACGCAGTTCTCTTCCCTAATTGTTATTGGTTGCACTCCAATAGTGGTAGGTTAGGGGAGAGCAAGGGAGGGGTGGGAAGAAGAGTAGAGAGAGGGAAGAGATGATGGGAGGGGTGTTTTAAAAGTCCGGTGCAGGGCAGGCACGTGTTTCCCGACTGCACGCGCCTCTCTCCCACCTTTTTGTTACTTTAGGCTGGGGGCAAGGGGTGGGGCAGTCTACTAATGTGACCAATGAGCACCAGACCAGGGTTTGAATAAGAGGATTTGGGCAGAGGATTACTTTTCATTTGATTCATCTTTGAATAGTGATGCTGGCAGCTCTTCAGTCGCTGCAGCTAGCAGCATTACACTCACAGAAGTTCCAAAATAATAGACATTTCAAATCTCATATTGTGTGTGTGTGTGTGTGTGTGTGTGTGTGTATATATATAATATATATAACACACACACACACACACACACAGTGTTGTAGCGATGTGCAAATAGTTAAAGTACAAAAGGGAAAATGAATAAACATAAATATGGGTTGTGTTTACAATGGTGTTTGTTCTTCATTGGTTGCCCTTTTCTTGTGGCAACAGGTCACTTCCTTTTAGGTGGTTGTAGAAATGTTTTTTTTCTTCTGGATTTTGATAATTAGCTGGTATCCGCCTAATTCTGCTCTGCATGCATTATTTGGTGTTTTACATTGTACACAGGATATTTTAGCAGAATTCTGCATGCCGAGTCTTAATTTGGTGTTTGTCCCATTTTGTGAAATCTTTGTTGGTGAGCGGACCCCAGTCTTCACAACGATGAAGGGCAATGTGTTCTATAACTGATTCAGGTATTTTTAGCCGGATCCTAATTGGTATGCCAAATGTTATGTTCTTTTTGATGGCTTAGAATGCCCTTCTTGCCTTGTCTCTCAGCTCGTTCACAGCTTTACCTGTGGCGCTGAGGTATTTATCGTGTTTTTTTTGTGCTCTAGGGCAACGGTGTCTAGATAGAATTTGTGGTGCTGGTGACTGGACCTTTTTTGGTACACCATTATTTTTGTCTTACTGAGATTTACTGTAAGGGCCAAGGTCTGGCTGAATCTATGCAGAACATCTCTTGGTGCTGCTGTAGGCCCTCCTTGGTTTGTGACAGAGGCACCAGATCATCAGCAAACAGTAGACATTTGACTTCGGATTCTAGTAGGGTGAGGCCGGGTGCTGCAGACTTCTAGTGCCCTCGCCAATTCGTTGATATTTTTGTTGAAGAGGGTGTGGCTTAAGCTGCATGGCCCTGTGGAAAGAAATGTGTGTTTCTTGCCAATTTTAACTGCACACTTGTTTGTGTACATGGATTTTATAACATGTTGTATGTTTTCCCCCCCAACACCACTTTCCATCAATTTGTATAGCAGAACCTCATGCCAAATTGAGTCAAAGGCTTTTTTTAAAAATCAACAAACATGAGAAGCCTTTGCCTTTGCCTTTGCCTTTGTTTTGGTTTGTTTGTTTGTCAATTAGGGTGTGCAGGGTGAATATGTGGTCTGTCGTACGGTACTTTGGTAAAAAGCCAATTTGACATTTGCTCAGTACGTTGTTTTCACTGAGGAAATGTATGAGTCTGCTGTTAATGATAATGCATAGGATTTTCCCAAGGTTGCTGTTGACGCATATCCCTACCTTGCTATTTGTGCTGTTGCCTGTGCCCAATAATGTTTGTACCATGTTTTGTGCTGCTACCATGTTGTTGTGTTGCTGCCATGCTATGTTGTCTTAGCTCTCTCTTTATGTAGTGTTGTGGTGTCTCTCTTGTGATGTGTGTTTGATCCTATATATATATATATATATATATATATATATATTTTTTTTTTTATCCCAGCCGCCGTCCCTGCAGGAGGACCTTTTAGTAGGCCATCATTGTAAATAATAATTTGTTCTTAGCTGACCTGATTAGCCTTTTAGATCATAATGAATTAAATTATTTTGGTTAGGGGTGACCTGATACTAGATCAGCACTCCTACTCTGAGACTCTTTATGAATACAAACTCTGATCATGTTATCTCCAGGCCGGGTCTCTTATCAGAGCATGCCTCTTCTCTTGTTTTCCACTGAGGTTACTGTCACTGCAAGGTTACTTCTCGCCAACAGTCACTCTGCTGAGAAGTCACACTTCCTTGTTTCATTTCTTCCTCCTTTCATAGAAGTGAGTAAGCTAGAGACCAAACCTACGAGGAACTTGCATATAAGGCTGCCTGCTTGCAAGCAAATTTTTACTTCCCATGCTTGTCGGTTTGAGCTGTTTTTCTCAAGACATTTTCTCCTACAGTAGTTAGTTGTCCTTTGTTAGGCTGTATTAGTTATTTAGAGTTTACTACTTTATGACTTCTTAAGATGTGGTCTGTGCTGTCTAACATGGAATGTGTTTCTGACCTAATTGCTGCTGTTTGATATAATGCTTGTTAAAATGGCTGTGTGTGAGAGATGGCTAGGGAGAAAGGGAAATGGGGAGAGAGTGAGAATGGCTGTGTGCACCATGGCTGGAACTCTTAAACCCTGGAGTGCTCAGCACTGGGACTCCTCCCGCTCTTCATAGGGCCACATGAGCAGAGAGCACATGGCTAGCCTGAGCTTTGTAACATCACCCCCCCCCCCCCCAGCCACAGCTCAGTGCTAAAGCTATCTATCTCCTCTCCTGGAACTGCCTGGGGGGAGACTTAGCTAGCTGCTAACTGGAGGGGAGGGTGGAAGGTGGGGAGGGAAAGAGAGGGAGGGGACATGCACAGACAGCCGTAAACACCAGGCTCATTTTACCCAGCCTATTAGATTTAATTGGCGACAGAACGACTCTGACGAAACCTGTTTGGGAAGAAGAGCTGTGCTGTTGGAGGGGAAATGTGCTGTTCCATGTGGTGGGGAAAGATGCTCATGTCAGCTACAGATCATATCATCAATATAATACAAAGTACTTGATGTTGCAAATATGAGCATTTCTCTGTTTTAAGAGTAGATCATGATTTTAGAGTTTATTTTTCACGGGCAGAGATTTTAACTTATTTCCTTTTGACATTTTCGAATTCATCCAGTCTAGATTGAGAAAAACTTTTCTGTTGAGAGAGGAAATCACAGGTATTGAATTGTTAGTGTTCTATTTTCTTCTTTGATTCCAGGCCTTGTTTAAGGATTTATGTCATCAAAAGAGGCCTATAAAATACTGTGGGTCACCTAGTTAAGTTCTGATTCTCAATGACGCGTCCTTTCAAAGCAGCCCCAGATCCTATCTCGTCGGGAGTGTCGGACGGTGTGTTTTTGGGTCAGGGCCCCCTGTGGGGGTGTGAGCTTTGTCCCAAGCTGGAATAAGGGAATGTTACTTGAACTATTGTCATTGCAGTGTTGAAACAGCATCTGGGTCAGGTTTGAACCATCACCTTTTCAAGAGCAACAGAATTGATCTGCTCTTTTCAATTTTAAGAAAACATACTGTTCCTTTATCCAGACTGTCGCAGCAAGATTACATGTTGTTGTGCCATTTCCTTCAGCCCTGTCTGTATTAAGTAACCTTGACTCACACTGTGTCACAGCTTGCATATAACGGATGTTAGAAAAGTGAGTTTGCTGTTCAGTTCCACACAGCCGGTAATGGCCACTCCATCCTCTGCCAACCGCTGAGAATTGAGGAGTCGAGAGGACACAGTTGCTGTTTTGTATTGTTCACGGTGCTCTCATTCTAGCAAAGCACAGTGCCAGTCAGAAAGGATTTTGATAGTTGCCTTTCGTCCTTAGCAACTCTTCCTCATAGTGACTGGCAACAATGCACCAAGGTCTGGAACATCAAGACTACAGTGGGGCAAAAGAGTATTTAGTCAGCCACCAATTGTGCAAGTTAAAGCTGTGTAAAAATTAAAAATCCTACAATGTGATTTTCCAGATTTTTTTCCCCTCATTTTGTCTGTCATAGTTGAAGTGTACCTCTGAAAATTACAGGCCTCTCTCATCTTTTTAAGTGGGAGAACTTGCACAATTGGTGGCTGACTAAATACTTTTTTGCCCCACTGTATATAATTCATTACATGGCAAGAACTATCAAATTAGGCCATTTACCACCCAGTTTGAACACAGACACACGCACACAGCGTTTGCGTACACACACCCTAAAGTAGTTATTTGGGGCTATTTCCAGTAAAATGCAACTTTTGTGTTTTCTATTCCAACTTGGGACCCAGTGAGAAGATAACAAAGGTTTACAATTACTGACAATCACCACAAACGCTAGTCAAAAGACCAGTGTGCCCAAGCCTAATTAGCTAGCGCCGTGCACTGAAGGAGTGGCTTTTCCGTAACGTGGTTGGCTGCCTGCTGCTCACGCTACCTAGTTTAGGCTAGCCTAGCGCAATCTGTCTTGGCAGTGCTGCAAAAGTGAGTCAGTGAGTACAGCCTGGCTGCCCCAACCCCTCCCCCTCTAGGTCTCCTCTCTGACCTCCCCCCCCCCTCCCTCTCTGCCCCCAACCCCTCCCCCTCTAGGTCTCCTCTCTGCCCCCAACCCCTCCCCCTCTAGGTCTCCTCTCTGCCCCCAACCCCTCCCCCTCTAGGTCTCCTCTCTGCCCCCAACCCCTCCCCCTCTAGGTCTCCTCTCTGCCCCCAACCCCTCCCCCTCTAGGTCTCCTCTCTGCCCCCAACCCCTCCCCCTCTACGTCTCCTCTCTGCCCCCAACCTCTCCCCCTCTAGGTCTCCTCTCTGCCCCCAACCCCTCCCCCTCTAGGTCTCCTCTCTGCCCCCAACCTCTCCCCCTCTAGGGCTCCTCTCTGCCCCTCCCCCTCTAGGTCTCCTCTCTGCGGGGCCATGTGCTCAGCACCTGCATTGCATGTCATGCCGCCTGAGCGGTGTTTACACACGCACACACACACACACAAACACGGCCCAGTCCTGCTCTGCGTCCTTCTCTACTTTCTTTCACGCAGACAGAGGCCCCACTACTCCTCTAAGGAAAGAAGGGGGAAGGGAGGGAGTCATGTTTGTCACGTGCGAATGAAACAAAAGCTAATTGTAACCCTGTCTCCCCCTCTTCCCTTGGCGTAGCATGGACGCGTTGTCGTAGCAGCAGGGCTCTTTCTTTCTGTGTTTAAGGATGGTAGGGACTTAGTAGTGGGTGGATCAATACAGGCTGATACTGAAGAGGTGCTGCCATGCTTTCTCTGGGTTCTTGTCATGTGTTCTGTAGTGTCCATCTGCGGTTCTTGGCCTGTTTATCAGGTACACCGTTTTTATCTAGTCTCACTCTAGCTGTTGCTGTGTGTTCTCTGTTCTTGAATGGGGGCGAGGGGCAGCTATCCTTGCTGTGTAGACTGTGATAGTAGTACAGATTGCCTTGCAGAGTGTTTGCCTATCTTCAAGGACAGTATAGAACAGCCGTACCGATGGCAACTACAGCTAGTATAGCAAGCAGATAGAGGTGTGTTAATGTCTAGAAGCAGCTAGCTACTAGATGGCATAGTGACTGAGGTGGGGCCATAGTCATTGTATCAGAGTGAGTTCAGTGGGTCTGGGTGTTTTGTAGGGCAGTGAGTAATACATACAGCATCTCTCTCCCTCTCTGTCTGAGTCATAGCACTAGGCACGTACAGCTGTGGCCCACAGAATTCCACCGTATGTGCTCATGAGCATGCTTGCAAAGACATGCCCCCACAATCGCATTCACATACGACTGTCTCTGTATTAGTGTTGGCTTTATGCCTGCGTTCTGCAACCGTTGTTTTAACGTTGTTATAGCATTGTTTATTTGGTCGCTGATGTATGTTTCTGATGCCTTTTTAATATTCTACCATGGTACAGCTGGCACACTGGGACAATGTGCTGCTTATCACCTGACGGGTTGCCAAGGATACAATGGCGGTTTTCAGCTGTTGCCGTGACAACAAAATGGGAGGACTCCAGTATTTCATTCGCTGAGACGAGGAATGCAGACAGGTCTGCGAGTTGAGGGTGGGGTTGGGGGGGGGGGATCTGATTGGAGCAGAGTGCTGTCGGTGGTAAAGACCAACCAGACCGGCTGGATGAGACAGACGCACCTCCCGCTGAGGGCTGTCTAGGATAGGATAAATAGGTGACTCACCACCAGCCAGTCAGGGGAGTCTGCAGCAGTACGCCTTCTACTGGACTGATAGAGCCTTAAACAACACCAGACTGGCTGTCATAGTTGTTTTAACTGTACTCTGCCCTAACATTTCAATCATGACAGATCTGGTCTTCTTTAGCTCTAGACTGCACATCAGTCTCATCACACACCTTACCTGTCATAGTGTCATCACACACACACCTCCTTTCTTCCCTCAGGGGTGAGGGAGAGGTTCACACATGTAGACTAGACAGGTCATGTATAGTAAGGAATAGGGTTTGTGTGCGTGACAGCAGAGCATCCTATCTAATCCTGACTGAACACCTGCAATTGGCCTGACATCTATTTATACTTCCAACTGTACAGTAATTGTACAAATGTAGAATTTGTACCTAGCCACACCTACCAGCTACATTATACACAGTTACAGGAAGTCCAGGTCTGTGAGCACACAGCTTTATGGCTCTGACATAGATGAGTCCAGCCTTTTTTTTTAGCCTTGTCCTGATTGGCTAGCCGTGATTCTAGTCCTTTTAGCCTCGTTCTGATTGGTTAGTCATGATTCTAGTCATCTTAGCCTCGTTCTGATTGATTGGCTAGTTGTTATTCTAGTCTTCTTAGCCTCCTGACATGTCTAGTCATGATTCCATAGTCTTCTGAACCTAGTCGTATTTGGGCAATACCCTTTGAGGAGGGAGAGTGAAACTTAATGTCTCTGTCTCTCATAAAGTCAATATAAAGGTTTTGTGTCCCGGCAGACTCCATCATGGTGTTCTTCCTAGTTGTTGTCGGTCTCCCAGGCAGACTGACAGATGGTATAATCTCTCTATCCTTGCTGCTCTCCCTCGCACAGACCTGCCCCGCCCACTACAGCCTGTTTTGTCAGGCCTGTGACAGCTGACCAGAAAAGATGAACTAGGTCAGAGACCCACTGCCCAGCACCTCCCTCTTTCCATACACCCTCCCTCTATCCAAGGTCTCTCTGTATGTTCTTCCTTTCACACAGTTGTGCTCCCTGCCAGGTCATGATGCTGGCTGTAATGTTAATGTCTGTGTTGCTTCTGCTCATCCAGTCAAAGGAAGCAACAGACATGGAACTTTTCAGACATGAAAATGGCTTGCCCAAGACTTTCTTTTAGACTGCTGTCAGTCCTATGAACTAGTTGTGAGTAATGCTTTCAGAGTAGTAAATTAGTGTCCATGTGGTTTAAAACGATGGGCGGGGCCCGCATAAGGAGGCATGCACACAGTTGATTCTTGTCTAACAACCGTAGTGCCACACTCAGTACTAGTTAGTTTTTCCACGGTGGAATTTCCTCTGATTCTCTGGAATCCCGACGTTTCTGGTCCTGGTACAAGTCTCGGCCATGAAAGGCTCCAGTCTGGCCGGGCTTTGTTTTCCTCTGCTAATCTCCCCCTGTTTAGACACACACACTGCTCGTCCCTCTGATTAAATGGCTATATGACGTTCCCATAAACATGAATGCAGCAGGAAGCCAGTTGCTCAGCTCAACTCAGTCTACCGTGGAAGTGAAGTAGATGCAGTAGGGACTCATAATGACCTTCTGAAGAAACATTATCTAGACGTTACATTATCTATCGACTGTTGTAATCACTCAGGATGTGGCTGTGGTGTCGTTTTGACGGTGATGTAACATTGTAACATGACATAGTTTCTGTGCAGGGAGAGAGAAGGATCTCTTGGTCAGAGCATATAGCCCTGTCTCAATATGGATAGATGAAGTGAAGACCATGGGGTCAGGAAATGGTATTTGTGTTATCATTGTTTGTGTGATGTAGTGAACAGTATAAAGAATAAACTGATAAGGGGTGGCTTGTTTGTCATGTTGATGAGAAGAGAAAAATGTTTTATGCAAGTGGTCCCCGCAGCTGTTGCTTAAACAGAGGCCTGGATAGCAGATGTTTTTTATTAGAGCTTAATTTACATGAATGCAAATGGGGAGTTTTATGACAAATGGCATATCATATACACTGCTCAAAAAAATAAAGGGAACACTTAAACAACACAATGTAACTCCAAGTCAATCACACTTCTGTGAAATCAAACTGTTCACTTAGGAAGCAACACTGACTGACAATAAATTTCACATGCTGTTGTGCAAATGGAATAGACAACAGGCGGAAATTATAGGCAATTAGCAAGACACCCCCAATAAAGGAGTGATTCTGCAGGTGGTGACCACAGACCACTTCTCAGTTCCTATGCTTCCTGGCTGATGTTTTGGTCACTTTTGAATGCTGGCGGTGCTCTCACTCTAGTGGTAGCACGAGACGGAGTCTACAACCCACACAAGTGGCTCAGGTAGTGCAGCTCATCCAGGATGGCACATCAATGCGAGCTGTGGCAAGAAGGTTTGCTGTGTCTGTCAGCATAGTGTCCAGAGCATGGAGGCGCTACCAGGAGACAGGCCAGTACATCAGGAGACGTGGAGGAGGCCGTAGGAGGGCAACAACCCAGCAGCAGGACCGCTACCTCCGCCTTTGTGCAAGGAGTAGCACTGCCAGAGCCCTGCAAAATGACCTCCAGCAGGCCACAAATGTGCATGTGTCTGCTCAAACGGTCAGAAACAGACTCCATGAGGGTGGTATGAGGGCCCGACGTCCACAGGTGGGGGTTGTGCTTACAGCCCAACACCGTGCAGGACGTTTGGCATTTGCCAGAGAACACCAAGATTGGCAAATTCGCCACTGGCGCCCTGTGCTCTTCACAGATCAAAGCAGGTTCACACTGAGCACATGTGACAGACGTGACAGAGTCTGGAGACGCCGTGGAGAACGTTCTGCTGCCTGCAACATCCTCCAGCTTGACCGGTTTGGCGGTGGGTCAGTCATGGTGTGGGGTGGCATTTCTTTGTGGGGCCGCACAGCCCTCCATGTCCTCGCCAGAGGTAGCCTGACTGCCATTAGGTACCGAGATGAGATCCTCAGAGCCCTTGTGAGACCATATGCTGACACATGCACATTTGTGGCGTGCTGGAGGTCATTTTGCAGGGCTCTGGCAGTGCTACTCCTTGCACAAAGGCGGAGGTAGCGGTCCTGCTGCTGGGTTGTTGCCCTCCTACGGCCTCCTCCACATCTCCTGATGTACTGGCCTGTCTCCTGGTAGCGCCTCCATGCTCTGGACACTACGCTGACAGACACAGCAAACCTTCTTGCCACAGCTCGCATTGATGTGCCATCCAGGATGAGCTGCACTACCTGAGCCACTTGTGTGGGTTGTAGACTCCGTCTCATGCTACCACTAGAGTGAGAGCACCGCCAGCATTCAAAAGTGACCAAAACATCAGCCAGGAAGCATAGGAACTGAGAAGTGGTCTGTGGTCACCACCTGCAGAATCACTCCTTTATTGGGGGTGTCTTGCTAATTGCCTATAATTTCCGCCTTTTGTCTATTCCATTTGCACAACAGCATGTGAAATTTATTGTCAATCAGTGTTGCTTCCTAAGTGGACAGTTTGATTTCACAGAAGTGTGATTGACTTGGAGTTACATTGTGTTGTTTAAGTGTTCCCTTTATTTTTTTGAGCAGTGTATATTATGAAGGAGTAAACTCTGTATACACATTGATGACCGATGACATTTGGAGTAGTCCCCAGCCAAGAGTGAAAATGTGGATATTACTGGCTCTATTGAAGAACTTGTGTGGAACGTGAAACTTCAGTTTAAAGTGATTATTATAATGACATTGCAGAATGAAAGCAAGCTCTCTGAAATATTTGATTTTCCTATTTATAAGTGTGTGTGTTTTAAACTGTACTGAGCCCTCTTCCTCTGTCTTACAGACGTTAAAACGCAAGGAGAAGGAGTATGAGCATGAGATGGAGAGACTGGTGCGGGAGAAGATTGCTACTCAACAGCGATTGGCTGAGCTGAAGAACGAGCTGAGCCAATGGATGAATGTCATGGAGATCGACCGTGTTCTCAGACAGACGTTTCAACCAGAAGACGACCAGGCTTCTACCTCTACTGCCTCAGGTACACTCAATCAATCGATTAATCAGTCAAATTAATTTAGAAAGCCGTTTATAAATAATGACACTAAACGGTTGTCACCAAGTACTTTACAGTAATCATACTTGTAACGTGTACCTGGGTCTTTCTGTGAACTAGGGTACCAGTGAGGATTTCTTACAAAGAACAACATGTTGCAGCTGTTGATAATTCATTGATGATAATCTGCCTTTTTTTTTTCTTCATGTCATTACATTAAACCTCTTAGATGTAAAGTCTCCTGTTTTGGAAACCTGTGTGTTTCTGGTACCGGGTCCTACTGACAATTTCGCTGATAAATCGATCTATGGACACCATAGAATCGGCTTTCTATTTCGCAACAAAGCCTCCTTCACTTACGCCGCCAAACTTACCCTAGTAAAACTGACTATCCTACTGATCCTCGACTTCGGCGATGTCATCTACAAAATAGCTTCCAATACTCTACTCAGCAAACTGGATGCAGTCTATCACAGTGCCATCTGTTTTGTTACCAAATCACCTTATACCATCCACCACTGCGACCTGTACGCTCTAGTCGGCTGGCCCTCGCTACATATTCGTCGCCAGACCCACTGGCTCCAGGTCATCTATAAGTCTATGCTAGGTAAATCTCTGCCTTCTCAGTTCACTGGTCACCATAACAACACCCACCCGTAGCGCACGTTCCAGCAGGTATATCTCACTGATCATCCCCAAAGCCAACACCTCATTTGGCCGCCTTTCCTTCCAGTTCTCTGCTGCCAGTGACTGGAACGAATTGCAAAAATCGCTGAAGTTGGAGACTTATTTCCCTCACCAACTTTAAACATCAGCTAACCGATCGCTGCAGCTGTACATAGTCCATCTGTAAATAACCCACCCAATCTACCTACCTCATCCCCATATTGTTTTTATTTACTTTTCTGCTCTTTTGCACACCAGTATCTCTACTTGCACATCATCATCTGCTCATTTATCACTCCAGTGTTTATCTGCTAAATTGTAATTATTCGCTCCTATGGCCTATTTATTGCCTACCTCCTCATGCCTTTTGCCACACTGTATATAGACTTTCTTTTTTTCTACTGTGTCATTGACTTGTTTATTGTGTTATTGGCTTGTTTATTCCATGTGTTGTCTGTGTCACACTGCTTTGCTTTATCTTGGCCAGGTCGCAGTTGTAAATGAGAACTTCTCAACTAGCCCACCCGGTTAAATAAAGGTGAAATAAATAAAAAGATCGAAATAGGATGCATTGAGCGATAGCCTTGATTCTCACAGACACAGGAGTATCTATTTTTTGCCTGTGTGAAGCAGGATGTGATATCTGACACCACTTGAAGCTGGGATGTCCCTTCTACCGTTTCATTCGCTCTTCCAACTGTCCATCAACTCCTGGCGGAACCCTGTGCCACAGCCACTAACAATGTACAGTGGGGCAAAAAAGTATTTAGTCAGCCACCAATTGTGCAAGTTCTCCCACTTAAAAAGATGAGAAGCCTGTAATTTTCATCATAGGTACACTTCAACTATGACAGACAAAATCCAGAAAGTCACATTGTAGGATTTTTAATGAATTTATTTGCAAATTATGGTGGAATATAAGTATTTGGTCAATAACAAAAGTTTCTCAATACTTTGTTATATACCCTTTGTTGGCAATGACAGAGGTCAAACGTTTTCTGTAAGTCTTCACAAGGTTTTCACACACTGTTGCGGGTATTTTGGCCCATTCCTCCATACAGATCTCCTCTAGAGCAGTGATGTTTTGGGGCTGTTGCTGGGCAACACGGACTTTCAACTCCCTCCAAAGATTTTCTATGGGGTTGAGATCTGGAGACGGGCTAGGCCACTCCAGGACCTTGAAATGCTTCTTACGAAGCCACTCCTTCGTTGCCCGGGCGGTATGTTTGGGATCATTGTCATGCTGAAAGACCCAGCCACGTTTTTATGGCAGTGTAAGTTGTCATTATCATATATTAAGCATTAATCAGTTAAATTAGACATTGAACTTGAGTCCTGGATCTAACTGTGACAGTTTTTTTTGTATTGAGATCTCAGAAATGCAGTAACTACATGACATTCTGTCTCCTTATGTTATGGGGTGAAAACCGTTTTCATGGGCGCACAAATCCAAAATAAGGTATGCATTGCAAAATCTAATGCTTCCAACTGGAAGAGTCACCTTACCTTGATACTCTCATTAACGTGGTTCTTCAGTAATTATGCATAATACTTGTTGGATGCGAATTTGGTGTCCAGCTGATATTTTCACACATCTGATCCGAAAGGAATTTTCCAAAAGACAGTCAAGTGATTAACAGCTTTTGTGATGGTGCGTGCAATGCAACAGCTCAAGTGCTGCAGTAAAGGTGTTTGTGATGAATGTCCAGAATATTTTTGTCTCATGCGATATGCCGGTGAAGACCGTTGTGCCTGGATCCACATTGGATCTGATATTCCTAGCGAATTGATGTTGATCGTTTTGTCTGCTTGATTTACAGCAGGGTCTCGTTAGATTTATAAGCAAAAGCATCAAGGTAATGAGTTTTTGTGCCTGGGATTGGACAGTCTACTGTACGCAATTGTGTAGGATGGCCTATTGTGAAACACCCAACACTATTCCTATGAATTATTCTGGATATAATGATGAGAAATTACATAGCCTAGTGAGTTTATTCGTAATTTGATTTGGTAATGAAATTACATGCGTTTCATTTTCCATGTTAAACCTGCAATTTTAAACAATACAAGGGGCTTGAAGTAGACTACATGAACTTGGCTTTCCATACAAATCCTTCCATTAAAATATAATAAAAACGTCGGATTCAAATGGTGAGATTTAATTCTATCGCTATTCATGGATTTATGTGTCAGCCACATTGGATGCATGTCGATTTTTTTGTATTGTTTTTTGTTTTTTGTAACCAATCTATTTAGACAGGTAATGTCCACAATTCTCACATACTGTATTTTTGAATGTAATAATATCAAGGCCTAAAAATGCATTATTGGTAATGGCTTACTTTATGCATGGGGAGGGGTTCTATATTAGGCACTATGCACAATTTATAACATTGAGGTCCTTGACAATTACAGTGCTTGGAAAAAGCCCCTGAAAGTCTGACTTTAAGCAGGGTTCATTAGCAAGTTAAAGGATGTATAGTCCTGTTGTATAGCTGGAGTTATGGGTCAATTTGCATATTGACTTTCATTCCTCTAAGTACACGTGGAACTTCATGAAAATCATTTTTGTTTCAAACCATTTAGAATTTGTTTCCCCCCCAATGTCACCCATTGGCCCCATTTATTTATAGTAAGACCCATCTACACTTGTTCCAGCACAGTGTTTTAAGAATGTACAAAGCGAAGAAATCTGAGATGTTATTTGCTTTTACAATCGAGGGTAAAGTTATTAACATGTGTTCTTGCTGTCTGTGTCCCAGAGGGTGAAGACCTCATGGATGACGACATGGATGAAGAGAATATTCCGTCAGCGCCGACAGCCTTACCCACCATGCCTCAACAAGCCATACAGCCCGAGTTGTGCAAGACTGTGACCCCCACTCCCATAACCCCCACCCAACACATCTCCAGCCAACACAAGGCCCAAATGTACCCCCAGCTTCACCCTCACCTGCTGTCAGCCCTGCCTGTCTCAGCTACGTTCTCCACCCCAACATCCAGCATCACCACCACCCCTATCCAGGCCCTCCTATCGGCCCACACACACATTGTAACCTCCCCTAGCACCCTCTTCCCGGCCCACACACACATTGTAACCTCCCCTAGCACCCTCTTCCCGGCCCACACACACATGGTGACCACCCCCGCTCACACACACATGGTAAAGGCTCCCAGCCTGCAGCCCACGGTCATCGCCCACAGCTCGGCTTCCCACGCCTCCGTCATCCAGGCCGTCAACCACGTCATCCAGGCTCAGACTTCATCTGGAGGAGCCAAGCACCTCACCCACCTAGCCCCCTCAGCCTCCATGCAGCTGGCCCCAGGGCACCACCACCACCAGCCCATCGGACACATCACCGTCCACCCTGTTACCCACCTGGGCCAGCACCATTTACCCACCATCTACCCCCAACCCGTGGCTGTCACCCAGCCAGCCATGGTGGGCCACATTACCCATACCATCACCCATGCCCAGGTCAATGGTACTGCCCCCAACCAGGGCACAACCACCATCGTGGGAAAGCAGATGGGAGTTGGTGCCCAGGTGGTGGCACATCACCCACAGCTGCTGAACCCTGTAACTATGGTGACCATGCCCTCATTCCCCGTTAGCACTTTGAAGCTAGCCTGATTTCTGAACCAGGCCAGAGCCATCCTGAAGCTAGCCTGAGAACCAAGTACATGAACAGGCCACACCCACCCTGAGGTGGCCAGAGTCGGGCTGAAGTCGGAGACAGACCTGGAGACCATCTGCCCCAGAGCAGACCAGCCGGACAGGAGCCAGCCCAGACGCCGAGCCCGAGGCAGGCACCAGGACTACTGTACTGACAAACAAACGGAAAAGTCTTCATACTGAAGGCAAGACGCAGTTCTCATATTCACTGATGAATCACAAACTGCATTAACTAACCTGAGGCAGTACAGCTGTCTATAAGGAATAACTCAGAACATTCCACAAAGAAACTATAAAAAACATAATATAAATATCTTTATAATGGTTATGAGGTGAAAGAGCCAATGTTGTTGGGCTGAGTATGATGTCCAGGAGGATCATCTTGATGTTATTGTACAGGATGCAGTGGAGAGTCACAGATACATTTTGTTTGGCCCTCCGTGTGCATATCTGCAGAAGCAAAACAGCAGCTAAGAGTGAGAAAAGGGAGTCATCGAATGTTGAAGGCAGTCAGACCTGCATATTTTCACTCCTGATCGGTTTTATATTTCTGCTACATGTATTCCACAGCCAAGAGTATTTAAAAACCACACTACAAATGACTGATGGTGCCACTATCAAGCACCAAGGTATTAGATTTAACTGAAGTATACCACTAATGCCAGGGCATACATCTACAAATCATCTGAGTAGGAGTGCTGATCTACAATCTGTCCATATAAACTTATTAATTATGATTTAAAAGGCTAAACTGATTCTAGACAAGCACTCCTACTCTAAGGTGCTTTGTGGATACGGGCCCTGATGTGACCATTCAGAAGGCAAAGCGTCCAATTTCAGACGGGCTGAATCGGGGTCAGAGAGACAGGCAGTGTGTGATTGGTGGGTGTTGTTGGCGTGTCAGCATGGGATCAGTTTGTGTGTGCTCTAACAACTAAGCACCATAAAGGAGCACATTGAGAATATGATTGCAGGGACCTCCCCCTCTACCCAGGCACATGGCTGTAGAGTCAACCTAAAACATGGCCTGGCCTAGCTGTACCATGTGCTCGCCTCCTACTGCAGCACTGTCATATGGCTGCATGCTCCACAGGCTCCCCCTGCTGGTAAAACAAACTGCATGTAAAACTGACAATGGTCATTGAGCAGACTATATTGTAATAACATGTATTCAGTGGATGTGGCCCACGCAGAAATCCAACACAAATGTCAGCATTCCCACCATGCACATATGAACCACGTGATGACTTCTCATGAAACTGAACAACCACTCAATTTAGCACAGGATGAAAATGACAATACTCAAGTGACTACATATTGCCTCATTTTGTTTTACTAATAGCAGGGACCAGCATAGCAGGCACAAGCACTGCAAATCGTTCCTGGAGTATATATCTGTATGTGTAATATAGTGAGGAATGTCTCTTGATTGTGTTGCAGCAGTGAACTTGTTAAAACAAAGGCCTTTGGCAGTGTCATGGTAGAGAATTTAAATGAATGAGGCAGTTTGGGGTTAAACGACATGGTAGGGCAGTCACCTACGAAGCACTCTGACATCTTATCCTTTTTCTCCACCAACCATATCTGGTATCCCTGGTCATCAGGCTGCCTGGTCATAACTTATCTACATTCTCATGTTTGCCTTCCACTACACTATGATGACGACCTGTGTAGCTGAGATTAAACTTAACTTCTAGCACTTTGATCTGCTACTTAACCACAATTAAACTGGTTTACAAATTTACATATTGTCTCAGTGTTTTTGCAAGTGGTGTCCCTCTTCACTTAATCTGAATGTTTTTACGTGTGTTTGTGAGAGGAACAGTGGACATGATAGGAGTCTTCATTATGCTCTGATCAGATATTTTTTAAATTGAATGGATTGTGTGTATAAGTTTTCTGTTGCCTGTTTTTGCATAGATTTTTTATGCTAGCTGTTTTCTGGGATAAGTGCTGTAGTGGTGGTTCTCACAAACCTCTTTCCACAACATTGTATTGCCTGCACATTTTGGGTTGCGTTTAGATCTTATTGTCCATTATGTAAAAAGAGAACATTAATGCATAAGTGGACAATGCTTAATAAATCTTACTTACATTTATAAAAACTTCTTGCTTTGGTAAATTTCATAAAATGTTTAGGTTGTGGAGAATGTGGTAGGCTCAATCAGCAACACCATCGGAATACAAAGAGTAGTAGAAAATGTCTAGAATGAAGTCAAGATGCAGATTTTTTTTATTATTCTATTACAATTCATTGAAACCTTTCTCTTCCTCAATTACTTTATAAAGGCCCAGGTTCAATACGAGCGCGCTTTGTCCAAAATGCAAGTTCCCTTGTTAGCAGAGCCCATATTCACAGTAAATGCTGCATATGTCGGCTTAATTGGCGCATTGTCGAAATCTGAGATTGGATTGAATCCCGGCCAAAGTTATTTATTAGATAAATATTCCGAAAAGAACATTCTTATAAAACAAATGGGGAAAAAACATTTCCTACCCTTGTGATTTTGGACTGGGTCTCTAGGTGAATCTAAGCTTTGATGGCCAGGAAGAGGCAAAATAAAAAATATAATCAATGTTGCTTACAAAGAGAAATACAAATCTGAAATATTTTATTCTCATTGAAACATTCTTAATTTTTCTGGTATATTCATACAATCCAAAACATATGTATCTTTCTCATGACTTGTTCCTTGTGAATGACCTCATATTTGCACCTGAGGAAAATAAATACAACTATTCATCTTATAACAAAAATTGTTTAAAGCCAAAATTCTTGTGGGGAAACGTGGGAGTGGAAAATACCTAAATGATAATTATATAATTTCTTGCTTTGACTGCATAATAACTACTATAATAAAACCATCCACTCAAACATATCTACTTAATGTACTTCAAAAGAGTAGGTGCATACTTACTGTCCACAATCAACATCAAGTCTAAGGAGTATATCAATGAATCAACCCATGAATGAAGGCTTGCTATGTCAGACACTTCTATAACATACGAGGCGATCCGGTCATTCTCTAACCCCTGACATCCGGCAGAATAAGGGCCTTGTCCTGTCTGCTTGGTCCCCAGGCCAGCGTCTCTTGGCTGCCACTTAATTAGCTCAAGCCTGCTCTTTTCTCCTTTTGGGTAGTGTTCAATAAAAAAATATTCTACGGGGAGTTACTGCCTGAACGTGTCCATTCGGGCCGTGATTCAGTCCGATCTCGGGTTTTAAAAAGGAAATGTTCCCCACGTTTGCGGAGATCCTATCACGTAAATGTGCATGTCAGCTCAATCTGAAATTGCCTTTAAAAGTCACAATGTCTATAATCGGATTGAATCCCGGTCTAAGAACACACATTGGTTTTCACTGCGAAAAGTTAACACGACCCTGGAGAGCTGCAAGTCAACAATATTCCAGAAAACTTAATCTATCATTACAGATATCAGAACTGTAAGTAGTGGGTTTCCTTTTTCAGTTAAATACAAGAACGAACAACCCAGGTTTGAGAATGCTGGAACTGGAAAAGTGAAGGAAACGAATTAGCCCTATTAACATACATTTGTCCAAAAACACACAACAGTACTTCAGTAACATTTGTCATTCATTCCACAACAAGGAATTTCTTGCTATTCTGTGTAGCAATGCAAATAAAATAATTACAAGTGATAGATGCAATCATGTAATTGTAGTAAAAAAAAAGATTTACATTATATCAGTATACAGGACAACACATGCTCTACAGTCTACCCCTTAACCAATGTCAGGGGTTAGAGTTCACTAAGGAGAAACATCAAGGAACATTAGCGACAAAACTGGAAGGCAAAAAGTTATCTTTTGACAAGACCACATATAAACTATGGGTGGAAGGCAGGCAGGCAGGACCCGGCCATAACCTTGTAAGGACAAACAGGTGGTTAGGTCTGTGCTGTCCGGACCGGTGTTGTGCTCTAGCAATGGCACCTGACAGGGGTGCCCGTTGTTACCGTTAGAGTTTCCACAACATGTGTGGAGACGCAAGGCTTCCATGTTGTTGGAAGAAGAAACTTCTCATCATGCCACCTCCTGTCTGTGAAAGCCTCATGCCTGGTCTTGGATCAGTCTCTGATAGTGAAGGTTATTGACGAAATGAAGAGTGGTGGCTGTTGAGGTTGGATGAGCTGGACTAGACAATGGTTTGTGGACTAGAGTAGAGTGGTACTAGTGGTGCCCACCCTAGTAGTGGAAAGAAGGGGCCTATATTTACAGAGGTTAAGGGGTTCTAGTAGTAGCCTTGGTTAATAGGCCTCCTTCTGCGTGTGCATCTGTTCCTGGATCTTTGTGAGCATCTCTTGCATTCGCCGCAACTGTAGAGAGAAGAGAGGCCACTGTCAGTCAAACACCCTCAATGCGACATGCAGCAATACAAAACACCACAGAATGAAGTGGGGACTGGGGAGATGCTCACAAGCTTTAGAACCTCATACCAAATTATTACTTCCATGTGAGTGCACCAATAACCAAGAGCTACCAATCACAACAAAGCCAGCTATGTGACAACAGATCAAAAGGATTCCCCATACCAGTCTACTCTCACCAGACTATCAGATTGTTAATGCTAAACATTACTTTCACATTTACACAGATCTGACCGTCTCAGAACACTACAAATGCTGAAGTAGTGATTGCCAACATTTCATGACTGCAATGTAGGTGGCCTGGAACGCAACCATTACTTCCACATGACTGCACCAATAACCAAGCCGTATCCAATCACAACCAAGCCAAAAGTGCTGACAGACAACCGATCGATACGATTTGCCACCCCAGTCTATTCTGTCTTCAGACCATGTGACCCAATGATGGATGTGTGTGTTCATTCATGTATACAGTCCAGGTGGCCTGGAACAGGCCCATTACTTCTACGTCACTGCACCAATGACCAAGCCCTATCCAATGACCATCAAGCCAGTGGAGAACAACTGATTGATACGATTTGGCACCCCATTCGCTCTGTCTGGAGACCACGTAAATGAGCCTGGTGACTGTGCGTGTGTGTTCAGTCAAGTACACAAATTCATTTCCGTAATTACTACATGTAAAGCCTGTTAATTCAATACTGTGATATGCAGTATGAGTGAGAAAGATATGGTGCTTGCAGACACGTATTTGCCCTGCATAGCATCCCCCTCAATCCCACACACATATCAAAATAGGATGAAATTATGGCGACAGTTTTGTGTTCACGTTTTAATAATGGAAAGGGTTACATACCAAAAATGAGGAAAAAACAGAACATAATGTATAATTTTTTTAATGGCTCATGTCATTCAGGGGGAATCTACCTTGATTTTTGTGTAAATGATGCACTGATATCAATGGAAGAGCTGCGCCAAACTCAAGTTGCGCACATGGGTCACAGGGTATCGTATTCGAAAATCCCAGTTTAGGGCATTTTTGTTGAGGTAGTGTTAACCTTAAAGAACTTCATCAGCTTTTAATCATAAAATATATAAATAAATTATATGAAATTGGCACCATGGTGCTTTCGGACAGGGACAAACTCAAACAGGGAGAAGAGAACCAGGGCTTCTTTCCATCTACAACACTACTCTACCCAGGCAATGCGACCTGGCATATTATATTCTACAGCCAGACCTGGGTTCAAATAGTATTTGAATATAAAACATTATTTGTACCCAGATCTAGTCTAGTCTTCTCCTACAGTTCATGTGCATCCCAGGGCTGGGTGCTGTTGTAGGGGCTGACTGTCACCCCTAACCTCTGACCCTTCCTCAAACCAGACCACCATCACCCCACCTGACTGGGGTCTTCAGGGGCACCTGCATGTATGGATGGAGTGTATATACTGTATGACTGACAGCCTGGAGGACTCAGGACTCAGGTTCAGACCCTAAGTCTAGGCCTGGGTCAGAGTGGGGTTCTAGAGTTGGGTCTGAGTGCTCATCGTGCTCTGAGTGTCGTCGTGGTACCTCTTCGTCTTTCTCTCGGATTAGCTTCTCCGTCTCTGTGTCTGTGGTACTTGGTATCACAGGGATGGGGAAGTCTGTGCCGCTCTCCCTGGTCAGTTTACTAGTGGAGAAAGACAATATGGTTAACAGTATGTGGGTGTATATGTTGTTAAAGTTTGTGACTATATGTTAGTGTGAATTGTACTTGAGCTACATTATGTATGTATAGGAGTAACAATACGTGCAGCATTAAGATACCTGATCGAAGCTATAAACAACATATGAGTGACAGTGTATGAGCGTGTGTGTGTGTCCGTACTTGCGGTTGCGTTCCTTCACCACCATGCGGGTCATGCTCTGGATGCAGTGAGCCCTGTAGTTCTCATAGTGGGTCTCCCGTGTCACATCCTTCAGGTCCTGCATGTGTGTCCTCACCAACATGTTCCTCAGCTTCACAAAGTCACAGTGCGCCGAGTTCTCCACTGTCAAGAGTAACAGAGAGTGTTGGGTTAGGGCAGTGTTTCCCTAAACCTTTCATGTCCACATCCCGGTTCAACCCTAACCCTAGTCTATACCCACTACCCTAACCCTAGTCTATACCCACTACCCTAACCCTAGTCTATACCCACTACCCTAACCCTAGTCTATACCCACTACCCTAACCCTAGTCTATACCCACTACCCTAACCCTAGTCTACACCCACTACCCTAACCCTAGTCTACACCCACTACCCTAACCCTAGTCTACACCCACTACCCTAACCCTAGTCTACACCCACTACCCTAACCCTAGTCTACACCCACTACCCTAACCCTAGTCTACACCCACTACCCTAGCTAGTCTACACCCACTACCCTAGCTAGTCTACACCCACTACCCTAGCTAGTCTACACCCACTACCCTAGCTAGTCTACACCCACTACCCTAACCCTAGTCTACACCCACTACCCTAACCCTAGTCTACACCCACTACCCTAACCCTAGTCTACACCCACTACCCTAGTCTACACCCACTACCCTAGTCTACACCCACTACCCTAGTCTACACCCACTACCCTAGTCTACACCCACTACCCTAGTCTACACCCACTACCCTAACCCTAGTCTACACCCACTACCCTAACCTACACCCACTACCCTAACCCTAGTCTACAACCACTACCCTAACCCTAGTCTACAACCAATACCCTAACCCTAGTCTACAACCAATACCCTAACCCTAGTCTACAACCAATACCCTAACCCTAGTCTACAACCAATACCCTAACCACTACCCTAGTCTACAACCACTACCCTAACCTTAGCTTCATGTCCACATCCCAGTTCAACCCTAACATAATAAGACCCCGACACACAATAACTAAATAATGATGGTGTAACAGGGTTACCTTCCACGATGCCCCAGGGATACAGACGACCACGGACCCTCTTCCCTTTGGCCTCCACCACCGTGTTGCTGCCGATCACAGCAAACGGTATACTGTCCTGGAGGAGGGAGACAGGGGTAGGGAGAGAGAGCAAGAGAGGTGAATATGAATGAAGTGAATAAAGTACAAAGAGGGAGGAATATATCTGTGGTTATGATGAGGTAATGCAGTCAGTGGAAAATGCTGCATTGCAGATCTACCCATTTCTCCATCTCTCTCTCTCTCTCTCCCTACTTGGAATGGACAGAGCACACCGTCAGGGCACATGAGGTCACAGACACGGTTCTATGAGGGGGAGAGACTGAGACACCATTTATCTACCAAAACAACATTCTGGCCTGTCCTGGCTGCACAGCCACAGCCTGCCCTCTAATGCACCGGTGCACACAGAGATTAATAGAATTCACAAACAGATGACTTTTCAAGGCTGTGTGCTCAATAATAACATGGTTACGGACATCATCTGTAATCTGGGTTTCCTAACCCTGCATTCCTGTATTGCAGACAGTTTGTTTATGATGACTAGTGTCCTTTATGTTGCCATACTTCCTCAACTAGTGATATGAGGTTTGGATAAATGTGGTTCACCTTGAGCTCCTGATCCTGCTGTTTGAAGTCCTCATCCTCATCAGAGTCACAGTCTGGGAACTGGTAGATCTTAATCCCATACTGCTGGATCTCCTCTCGGATCTACAGGAAGATGGAGGGATAGAGAGAAGAGGAAGAGAACATTCAACTACTGTTTTAAATCCTGTGATTGAGGATGGACAAAAGAACAAGGAGCAAAAACAAATCCAACAAAACGGTCACCTGGAAATAAAAATTTGTTTCAGAAATTTGCTGAAACCAATGTCCCCTGTCCATTTCTTATTTGTACAGAGCCATGGTATTCAGACAAGCAGACACAGATAGAAAAGCCAGTTAGAGTGGCTTGCCTTCAATTTCTTTTTCTTGACCTCGGTGGGTGTGAGTGTATCTGCCTTGGCCAGGATTGGCACAATGTTGACCTTCTCATGAAGGGCCTTCATAAACTCCACATCCAGAGGCCTCAGACTGAGACAGATACAAGACAACAAGATATGACATACATTTTTTGTAATTTAGCAGAGTAAATGACCAGAGCAACTTAGAATTAGGGACAACAAGTAAACACTGAGAAAACAACCAAAACAACCACACTGTACATGTGGAAACATGGGCATAGACAACACTGACAAAACTTTGATATGGTTAAGAGATAATTACGGTAATCCAAATTAAGGTAATCCTCAAACCATATTTTCAAGGATTGTAGTAGTATCTAATATTGGTCAGCAGAGGGAGTTGTTTCCTTATTACAGGTTTGCAGCAGTGCTTAAGCGCTAATGACGGTGCTCAAGATTTTTCCTTTCAATGAACACAGCGGAGTAAAACAGACCGTAAGCTCAGACAAAAGTACTGCATCAGCATTTACACCGACAAGTGGAGAGAAAGTTCAGTACTGCAGCATCTGCCCCTCAAAATGGATAGAACGTTTAGCACTGCACCAGATGCAGATTCCCCTAGAGGCAGCAGAGCAGGGTGGTTCTACATTCCACAGAAACCCAATGCATTTAGAATGCATGGAACATGGTGCAAACCAACATGGTGCATAGTGGAAACCCTCTCGGTGGTACTCAAGGAAGGACGGTAGAAGGGGAAAGGAAACAATTCTAAGAGCATTGAGACACAGCCAATATGTCTCTCTCAATAGAAGGACTCCATTTAAAGAGTATTGAGACAGAGACAACATGTCGTAGCTGACGTACCCGTGTCCGAAGGGAGAGATGAAGTAGAGGCAGCAGTGGACTCTGTTATCTTGGATGTTCTTCCTGTTCAGTCCACTCTCGTCCCTGAAGTACTGCTCAAACTGCTGGTCGATGTAGTCCGCCACTGACTTCCAGCTAGGGCGGTGGGGGAGACACAGAGACACACCAGCACTGAGGCAATGCAGACAGTCATTCCCCTACTGTATACTGAGCTATACTGCAACTGTACCTCAAACTGCTTCATGTAACAATACAAAGCCTAATTGCAATAAAAGTTTGACAACTGTATTGAAGACTACCGTGTATATCCAAAGGTTAAGATCAACTCAATACCTCGAACTTACTCAGCTCTGCCTTAGGATCATAATAGGAGTTGAGTTGTTTCATGTTTTCCTGACACCAAAGAAGAGTCCTATGAAGGAAGGATGTTTGACATATACCATTCAGTGTTATTGACAGCGTCTCCAAAGCCAGGGGTGTCTACGATGGTGAGCTTCAGCTTTACGCCCTTCTCCTCAATGTCCACTGTGTGTTTAGTGATCTCCACTGTCTGAGTGATCCGCTCTGGGGTTAAAACACACATTTCCTTAGCAGCTGGCCATTTATATCATTCATTAATTTATTTAGAGGATGAGACACCAAAACGGCCACCTTACCCTCAGCGTTGAGTAGCTTCCTGTCCTTGTAGAGGTCTGTGAGGAAGAGGCTGTTGACCAGGGTGGACTTGCCCAGACCAGACTCCCCTGCTACCATCAGGGTGAAGTCAAAGCCCTTCTTAACAGACTTACGGTGCACCTGGTTTGGCAGTGTGGCAAAGCCCACATAGTCCTTGTCTTGGTCCTGTGAAAGCAAAAGAAACAGACGCCTATTTAAACACGCCGCTCAATTCTGGTGGCGGCACATTTGCGAGTTACAGTAATCATTCTAAATAAAAAAGGTAACACCTACCACACATAAATACATGTCTTCAAACCTAAAGCCATTTCAACAGATGTAGGGTATTGAATGAAGCCATTGTCAACACACCAGAACACACTACCATCTTTGACCAACATCAGTTTCAAAGCAAAAGCCACAAACTGAGTAATCTGCCAGACACGCAACCAAAGGTTCCACGTAAACACCACTGGAAATGGCCTGAACCTGCTGCTAGTGCTCCTCTGGGGCTAAAGCACAGCCTCTTTGGACTGGAGAGGTGATAACCCAACCCACATTGCCCATAGTGTTGCCTCTGGTCTCTACACCCTAAACGGTCCACCTGGCCTGAAGTTTACCTCTGGAAAGTCGTAGGGGTCAAAGCGACCCCAGGGGCTCTTGGGCCTGGTGGGACTGAGGGGAGACTGCATGTCATAGTGATCCACCATCCCACATTCACCCAACTGCAGCCTCCCTACGCCCTGGTTGTCTGACTGGGCTCTGCCACCCGCCGTGGGGGGCCGCAAAAAGGTGGGCGTCCCGGGGGTGTCGCCACCCTCCACCTCCCTGTCCACCGGGTGGGAGTGCTCATGGTCGGGGCTGTGCTCATAGCCGCCCAGAGGCGGGTGAGGGTGGTCCCCGCTGTGGTGGGGGTCTTGTTGCATGATGTTCTCCAACTCAGAGTCTTCAGAATCATCCATGGAATGGCTTGAGTGCTAAGAGGGGGGGGGGCAGGGAGCGGTGCGGGTGGGTGGGAGAGGTGATGCAGAGAAGAATGGACGGAGGGGAGCAAAGGTTGGAGCAGGAGGGAGGGTTAATATAGATCGGAAGGAAAACAATGAGCAAAGGTAACAGGGGCAACATAAGGATCAACAGGAAAGAAGAAGAAAATGCAGAGTGGTTATAGACACTGAATGTTTTGATGGAGAGAAACAACCTAAGAAATCATTAAGTGCAAGGTAGGCCTAGTTCTCTAGGGTTTAGAGAAGATTTACACTAAGAGACAGCGAGGAAAGAAGATAGACTGACTGATTCACTAGAGAGACCACCAGAGAAGCTACAAGGTTAACAACGTAAGAGGGGAGGGTAAATATTTGTGCTGATGGGAGGAATGCCGAGGAAGAAGAGATCTCTGATGGCCATCAAACTGATAACAAGCACACCCTCTGATTCTGACGCGAGAGAACACACTCACTCTGTCCAATACAATATAGAGCGCCAAAAATAGAACCTATAGTGTCCTCTGATAGAGTAGATAACTCATCATTTGAGTATTAGTATTTTATTAGGATCCCCATTAGCTGTTGCTGAAGCAGCAGCTACTTTTCCTGGGGTCCAAACAAAACATGACATAATATAGAACATTAATAGACAAGAACAGCTCAAGGACAGCTCAAGGACAGAACGACATCATTGACCTTCCTGAACTTGTAGGAAATGGGAGGATACATCTTGTTTAAAGTGTAGTACCGTGGCAGCTGGCTGTAAAGATTCTTCCTGCTCAGCAGCTACAGCCTTGGTATGGTAGACTCTGGAGTCTGGGTGGCACCCTATTCTCTATGGGCCCTGGTCAAAAGTAGTGCACTACATAGGGAATAGGCTGCAATTTGGGACGCAAACTGGGACATCACAATTCAATAGAAGGTACAGTACTGTAGCCACGTGGATGATAAAGAGTGTAGGCAACCGCTTAACAGGTTACACAACAAAATATGATTTGATTGAGTAGAGCTAAAGGAAATTAACCTCTAAATGATTAATGAACCCTCTTGATTACTAGAAGACTGCTCAAATGAATTGCTGTGGTATATGGTGTCATACAGCTTCAAACGCAAACAGTCATGAACACACACACACACACCTTCTTATGACATCAACAAGGACTCAAAACATGACATCATCTATTCATATGGATGTGTCACTCAACACATACTGGTAGACAGAGGAAACCTGATAAAAACCTATTGGTGTTAAACATGTCACTTACACAATGACTGATCAATTTGTGGTGATTAGTAACAGCACTCATTTTCAAATCTACCTAAACCTGTCAATCATAACTACATGTTATATTATTCCCATCTCTGCCTTTTCCCAAACCACAAGAGTAAACCATTTACCTTACCTGATGACAATACCTACAATTCATGACACCAACAAAGGCAGAGCCTCTGTGTGTAGTTGAAACTGTAAAGGGATATCCCTCCCTGGAGTTCAGACTACAGACTAGTGTTCCATCCCAAAAGGCACCCTATTCCCTATGGGCCCTGGTCAAAAGAAGTACACTGTATAAGAATAGGATGCCATTTGAGATGCAGATTGGTGCTCATGTCCTTAGGGCTGATGCTCAAGTTACCACAGCCATGCACGCCCTTTCTGCCCCAGTTTGTGTAAAGAATCCCCAGCCTGCTCCACTATGAATATTACAGTGTATTGAGAAGGCTAAGAGGCTATTTTACATTTAGAGTGCAGTCGGGAAGTATTCAGACCCCTTGACTTTTGCACATTTTGTTACGTTACAGCCTTATTCTAAAATTGTTTTTTTTCAGTCTACACAGAATACCCCACAATGACAAAGCAAAAACAGTTTTTTAGAAATTTAAAATAAAACTTCCATATTACATTTACATAAGTATTCAGACCCTTTACTCAGTACTTTGTTGAAGCACCTTCGGCAGTGATTACAGCCGCAAGTCGTCTTGGGTATGATGCTACAAGCTTGGCACACCTGGATTTGTGGAGTTTCTCCCATTCTTCTCTGCAGATCCTCTCAAGCTTAGTAGGGTTGGATGGAGAGCGTCGTCGCACAGCTATTTTCAGGTCTCTCCAGAGATGTTCGATCAGGTTCATGTCCGGGATCTGGCTGGCCCACTCAAGGACATTCAGAGACGTGTCCCGAAGCCACTCCTGCGTTGTATTGGCTGTGTGCTTAGGGTCGTTGTCCTGTTGGAAGTTGAAACTTCGCCCCAGTCTTTGGTCCTGAGAGCTCTGGAGCAGGTTTTCATCAAGGATCTCTCTGTACTTTTCTCTGTTCATCTGTCCCTTGATCCTGACTAGTCTCCCAGTCCCTGCTGCTGAAAAACATCCCCACAGCATGATGCTGCCACCTCCATTCTTCACCGTAGGGATGGTGCCAGGTTTCCTCCAGACGTGAAGTTTGGCATTCAGGCCAAAGAGTTCAATCTTGGTTTCATCAGACCAGAGAATCTTGTTTCTCATGAGTCGTTTAGGTGCCTTTTGGCAAACTCCAAGCTGGCTGTCATGTACCTTTTAGTGAAGAGTGGCTTCGGTCTGGCCAACCTACCATGAAGGCCTGATTGGTGGAGTGCTGCAGAGATGGTTGTCATTCTGGAAGTTTCTCCCAACTCCAGAGGAACTCTGGAGCTCTATCAAAGTGACCATTGGGTTCTTGGTCACCTCCGTGACTAAGGCCCTTCTCCCTCGATTGCTCAGTTTGGCCGGACGGCCAGCTGTAGAAAGAGTCTTGCTGGTTCCAAACTTCTTCCATTTAAGAATTATTGAGGCCACTGTACTTGGAACCTACAATACTGCAGATATTTTTTGGTACCCTTCCCCAGATCTGTGCCTCGACACAATCCTGTCTCGGAGCTCTATGGACAATTCCTTCGACCTCATGGCTTGGTTTTTACTCTGACGTGCACTGTCAACGATGGGACCTTATATAGACAGATGTGTGCCTTTCCAAATCATGTCATCTATTTAATTTACCACAGGGGGACTCCAATCAAATTGTAGAAACATCAAGGATGATCAATGGAAACAGGATGCACCTGAGCTCAATTTCGAGTCTCATAGAAAAGCGTCTGAATACGTAAATAAGGTATTTCTGTTTAATACATTTGCAAAAATGTCTAACGTTTTTTAGTTTTGTCATTATGGGGTATTATGTGTAGATTGATGAGGGGGGAAAATGACTTAATACATTTTAGAATAAGGCTGTAACGCAACAAAATGTGAAAAAAGGGGTCTGAATACTTCCCGACTGTACATTTGAGTAATTTAGCAGACGCTCTTATCCAGAGTGACTTAGCTCTAGGGGAACCATAGCAATCAGAGTAAACTGGAGTTATCGGCCCATATCTCTGCTCAATAGTGATGCTAAGTTTTGAGAGCTAATCTAGAGCGGACACAGTCATGATGATACATTGGTGTTCTTCCAAGTTTAAGCTCCTGTGAACAGACACACAGCCTATTGGGCTGTTCTTTCTTTGGATCAATAGTAAACAACTACTTTTTTGCACAAATAACTGGTTCAAACAGGAACTAGTAAACTAGAAAACTACAAAGGGAGTCTAAAGCATGTGGACAATTAAATTACAATTTTCAAGTACATTGTTGCCAGTCCTTGGTATGTATGAACATTAGATTGTTCTTCCACATGGTTCTCAGGATAATAGGAGATTATCCCTGCATGCCAACAGAGGGCTAATTGTGGTTCCACTGTACATATGGAGAGCACCAGTATGAAACCTCCTGCCACAACAACATCCCTGTGTTGTGTGTGACAACAGGGGATTGGGTTTAAGGGGGGGGGGGGGGGGGGGGGGTTCACTGAGAGACCAATAGAAATATGGAAAATACTCAAAAGTATTTGAGGTGCACTTGATTTAGCTTGAAATTTGGAACTTTCTGGACTATTCCATTTGTTCCATTCACTGTGTCAGTCCAACTAAATCAAGCACAGCAGCTCAAATATCTGGAAAGTATTTTACATATTCTTTGACCCAGACCTTGTCTGGTCACTGGTACCTGTTCGGGCTCATGGTGGTGGTCCCTGGTGTGGCCAGGGGATGGCGGGGCGGAGTCCAGGTCATCTGATGATGAGTGAGCCTCATGGTCACTGTCCTCCATTGCTACTGGGGCTACAGTGCACTCTGCAATCTCCAACCAGGAAGGAACATGCATTTGGAGTGGAAAGGGGCGAGGCAAGGAGCAGGGCCAACAGGGAAGTAAGAATTGGAAGGACCAATCAGAACAAGGAATGGGGAATGGTGAAGGAGGGAGTGGAAGGGTATGTTGGCATGACAACAGGATAGCGTTGCGTGATGGCGTTTTTTGTAGAATGGACCAGTACAAAAGGGTTGAAATAAAAACAAAACACAAATAAAACAAATCATGAAATGATTAAATAACTCAAATTAAAATAATGAGTGAGTAGTCTGGATCCAGCCATAGGAAATGACATGGCTGTTGGATGCCAGAGTAAGCAACATGGCTGTCCGCTGGAGTAGCCCACCGGGTGATTGAGTTGTATTCAGAGTGGTGCGTGGAAAGAATTGTTTCAGCAATGTCCAGAAATAATGTTGGTGTGTGCAGGGATCTATTCCATCTGGCCATTCCCCTCACAGCTTAATGTTGTTTATTTGTCCAGCTGCACTTAGCTTAACTGATTCTGATATCTTCCCATTCAGGGGGGGGGTCTAACAATGCACTGTTACTGAAGCAGATGAAATTAACTGATCTGGCTGCCGTTGCATCGTGTAGAGTTGAATGTCTTTACTGAAAGCACACACACCTACTAACACTCAGAGTTCAGAGCAAGGCCTTACAAACTCGTAGAAGAACCTTGCATCAGTGTTCTCCCAAAAAGGATTTCCAAGTCATCCCAACAAGGTTTTTGATGTCATCCTCACAGTTTTAATTAAACAGGGATTGGGATTAGGAGATAAGGGGCAGAGAGGACAGAGAGGAGAGGAAATTATATGTTTCTCAGATTAGTGGACCACTGACCTGTTTTCCTCTGTTGTGCTTTGCTCTGACCAAACCACACGATGGATCAATGTCCAATCTACTGCCTAACATGGACGACCCACCGTGTGATCCAATGAACAGCGTTCCTGGTCAACAATAACTGACATGGTCAACTCTGGAATGGTTCTCAGATCCTCTCTGCTCCACACACATTTTATTTCAATCACACTGAGAATATGTGTCAGATTCTGAAAACTTCTCTGCTCCACCATTTAAAAACTTGAAGAACAAGTCTTCCCCTCACTTGAACTGCAGAGAATCCACCACTTGGAAGCAAGTAGATTGATAATATCTAAAGAAAATGCAGTCTTTGTAATCAATCATTAAACAACAATCCAAACTTGTACAACAACTAGACTCGATTTTAAAAAAGACCTCACCAGACAATTAAAAAAATACTATTCAGGACAATAACTCACCGGTTCTCCTGCAGTACCTCACCTGCAGTAATTCACCTGCAGTACCTCACCTGTGTTACCCTGTATGAGATGTAACAGCCTGGCTCTCTTGCCTCTGGAGAGTGGCAAGCATCCCCTGCCTATATATCCTTTTGAACCAGGACACTGTATCCTTCAGCCCCATCGAGCAGCCTGGCTGCCCCACTGCCCTGGGGCTCCTAGTCCGATCCGCCACAGACATGAAATCCATCCACGGCCCACGCACCCATCACGGTTCACAAGTTTGGGCTGTCCAACCCATACCATGCCAATAACACCAACTCACTTGAACTTTTAAGGCCACTCATCTCTGTACTACATAGATTTTCCACTAAGAACCCACTTTGGCTCTTCTCAAGCAAATGATGTACCCTGCAAGTTAAGACAAGAGAGGAATACAGATTTATCCTCTCACACTGTATCAGTTTGGCTGTCAGGCACTGGAGTGTATGATTATCTTAAGCATTAAAGTCTTAGGAGACCGCAGCCACAGCTGAAATGGATTTAAGGGATGACGATCAAGGAATTTCACTGTAGATGTATGGAACTCTCCTTACTTTACCAGCCTGCAAGGCTGGCTGCCTGCCTTGCTGCCTAAAAACACTGATGTCTCATGAGGTCTTCATTCAACAGTTTGACATAAATTGAGAAGAAAAGAGACGGCATCTCAAGGGAGAGAGAAAACAAGAGTGAGAGGAGAGATAACTAGAGAGATAGAGAGAGCAAGAATCTCAGATGATACGGAATATAAATGGAGCCTTAACACAGACAGCAGAACAATAGTGGTAGTGACGGTCAGGCAGCAGAGTTGGACTGATGACATCACCCAGTCAGCACATCCATCAGGGCTGCCTGGTACAGAGCACTCTGGAGTGGGTTAACCTTAGGATTACTGCCCCCCCTGCATCATCTTGCATTGCTGCAGGATATGAGGATGGAGGGCAAATATGATATTTTTTGTTTCTCCATCTCCTCTCTGTGAATGTACAGCTCCATCTAGAGAGGTTGGGTAGCATCAGTCACACATGCATGCTTTCCCTCTGAGCCTTCATCTCCCTTCTCCCGATTTTCTACCCTGTGTGTACTTGTTCACTTGCCTTCATGGGAGCCACGCATACACTAATGACTTTAGAGTTATGCATTGAACTGCTGCAACCCCCCAAAGCCAAATATAATACTAGGCCTATTACTCAACTGTGTTTAGAATAAATCCATCCATTAATCTCATGTACAGTGCTTTGTAGGGAATATACGTTGGCCATTTCTCATGTGACTTTCCCAGACCTGCCAACCATGTCCAACTTTTTAGAGTACCAGACGCTCGTGGCAAATTGGAGATTCATGTTCTTAGACAAACATTATGGATCACACCTGTTTCAGTTCAGTCCTCTGAAAAGGTATTTACAAAACATAAATAAAAGATTCATACTGATAAGTACAGAACATATAAAATAAATATATGTTTTGTGGAATTAGCAGATTGTATGTTTATTCCATTAAACAAAAGACTGCACCGACACTGACCGCAAACTGGCTACACAAAGCTTAAGCAGGCTACGGCAAAGGGAATCTGAATGCTGTAAACGTGCCTATTGTAGTTCTTTGCGGAGCATACATGAATTGAGATTTTCTAAATTGATAATATCTCAAATCTAGTGCAAAGGCATTTTAGAAGCATTGCCTCTATAGCTAATACCGGACACTCATTCATTCTTCATCGCGCAGTCTTCTAAACTCCCGACTCCATGTAATGCCAAGATGTTTATATTTACTTTTGATTATACTTGTGTAATGCTTTTTATGACATGGATCATAATTACAGTCTATCAGGTTGCGTGATCCTCTTAATGTTAGGTGGAAAATACAATGCAGAATTAAATGTATATCACACTCGCACAAATGTGACCAGTCATTTTTCGTATTCGCATTTCATTTCTTTCACTAGCAAATGCGAGTGAACTGCTGGCACTTGAGCCCATTGAATGTACATTTCAGCATCACAACAAACAAGAGCAGGGGCAGACACGGGGTAGCTACGTCGAATAATGATGTATTAATCTCTATGTCCTTTGACACAAACTCCGTACATGTCTGTGTGTTGCAGCTCGAGAAGAGATGTTAGATTTACTCAGTGAATTATTTTTTATTAAAATGTAAACAATTTATTTAAAACATTTTATTTTTAAAATCAGACCCTATTAATTTCTGCTTACTTAAAAAATAAAATAAAAAATTCTACCATCATATTTGAAATGCAACAGAAAGGTCCCACATCTAGCCATCACTGGTTGTAATTCCGACAGTGTCCACAAGATAGCAGCAGTGTATGTGCAACGTTTCAGAAGGATAACTATGTATGAGGAAACTACATGACATTTAGTGTGAAGTCACCCAGGTACATTTGGGCAAATCGTGAAGGAGACATTTACATGACATTTTTCTGCAAGAATATAGTCAAATCTGTATACTTGGACTTTGATTTAGCTTTTCCAGTATTAGTAGCCATATTATATGTTCAATATTTGCAAAACACCCAGTTTTCATAACTCTCCATATTCTTATAATTTTTGTCCAAAAGGAAAGGCATGCTGTCGCACAAGGTTAGCAGCTACATTTTGCGACAGATACGTGGTTTCCGGATACTCCCGTAAAGCCCAGCTCATTGGCTATCTAGCTAGCTTTGTGTGACCCTGATTGGTGCTTATTTGACAAAGTTACAGTCGATCAAGTGAAGACCACACGCGTCATCGGCGTGCCATGAAGGCGTCGCTCTCTGACCAAATTTGGTGTCCTATAGAATATACTACACCCCTAATGATATAGTGAAGTCTGGTTACGTTCTAGGTTATCTGAGGAATAAATATGAACGTAATTTGACTGGTTGAAACAATGTTTAGGGTTAGATTCACAGATTTCTTTCTTTGCAAATTGAACGAGTGGAAATACAAAATCGATCGTGCATGCTATATGGACCTTTCTAGGATATGAAAAAGGATTTTGTCTAACAAAACAACACTTCATGTTATCTCTGGGACCCTTTGGATGACAAATCAGAGCAAGATTTCAGAATGCAAGTACACATTTCACCTTCAGAGGTGAATTTATCAAACCTATCGCGGTGAAAAAAGTGTTTTGTTGTTAGGAGCTCAAACAATGGCATGGCATTTTATTGCAGTAATAGCTACTGTAAATTGGACAGTGCAGTTATATTAACGAGAATTTAAGCTTTCAGCCGATATAAGACACTTATGTACGAACATTTGTTGGTTCTCTAAAATCTGTGATCGTGACACAAGGCGCAGCATGATTTACAACTGTCCCGTTGACGGGACGGGGTCAGAATTTTTTCTTTTCTTAAAATAATGTTCCCAAGGTAAACGGACATTTTCTCTGGCCCAGATAGTAGAATATGCATATCATTTACAGATTAGGATAGAAAACACCCCAAAGTTTCCAAAACTGTCAAAATATTGTCTGTGAGTATAACAAAACGTATTCTGCAGACGAAAACCTGAGAAAATCTAACCCGGAAGTGATATATTTTTTTTTAATCTGTGTTTCCTGGACCGTCTTTCTTCCATTTAAAGGGGTATCAACCAGATTCCTTTTCCAATGGCTTCCTCAGGCTGTGACCAGGCTTTAGACATGCTTTTATTTTGAAAAATGAAGATTTTTCAAGAGTAGTCAGGTGTCCTCCGAATAGTTCCTGCCCGCGCGAGAGGAGCTCTCCATTTTCCTTTTGTCTCTTAATGAATAGGTTATGGTCCGGTTGAAATATTATCGATTATGTTTGTTAAAAACAACCTGAGGATTGATTATAAAAAACATTTGACATGTTTCTACGACCATTACGGATACTTTTTGGAATTTGTTGAACGGAACAAGGCTTTGGTTTTCTGAACATAACGCGCAACCCAAATGGCATTTTTTTGTGATAAAAGTAATATTTATCGAACAAAAATAACATTTATTGTGTAACTGGGAGTCTCGTGAGTGCAAACATCCGAAGATTATCTAAGGTAAGCGAATAAATTTTATTGCTTTTCTGACTTTCGTGACCAAGCTAATATAAGGCTAACTGTTCTAGCATTGATTGCTACACTCACAAAAGCTTGGATTTCTTTCGCTGTAAAGTATATTTTCAAAATCTGACACGATAGGTGGATTAACAACAAGCTAAGCTGTGTTTTGGTATATTTCACTTATGATTGCATGATTATAAATATTTTTAGTAATATTTTTGCATTTGGCACCCTGCAATTCTAGCGGTTGTTTAGGAAAGTGATCCCGCTAACGGGATTCGTAGCGCAGAGAAGTTAACTGGATCAGGTCCCAGGTGGGTCCCACTGCTGTGAGCCTTTGAGCATGGCACTTTAGTTAATTAGATTAAGTATTCAGCTGAATAAATGGGAAACGTGTCTTATCAGTAGGTTATTGATACAGTACTTATGTAAATGTGATATATTTTATACATTTGCAAACATTTCTAAAAACCTGTTTTTGCTTTGTCATTATGGGGTATTGTGTGTAGATTGAGGGGGAAAAAACGATTTAATCCATTTTAGAAAAAGGCTGTAATGTAACAAAATGTGGAAAATTCAAGGGGTCTGAATACTTTCCGAATGCACTCTATATTATAGTCTAGGAACATACAGCTCCAAGTTCTACAATATGATAGAGACATTTCCATGAATGCTACGGATTTGTTCATCAGATGTGATCTAGGTGGGACATGCAGTAGGACTGTGGTTTCTGGTGTCATGTGGTTTCTGGTGTCGTGTGGTTTCCGGTGTCGGTCTGGCTCAGCTCAACCATAGGCCGGTGTTTTATAGCTAGCCGATAATGTGTTTTTGTAAGCTTATTGGTGTATCAGCCTCTGGAACTATGTTGAGCTCAGCAGCTCAGATGCTCCGCTGCAGCAGCCCTGTTGACTGGGGTTTCAGTTATACCTCCAAGAGACCATTCAGATATATAGCCTAATTTGTTTGACTGTGTGCTTTAGATTTCTCCTTTGGAATTTTCTCAAAGGAATAGTGTGACTAAATCAAATGGAATAAGAAGTTAAGTTAAGATGTAAACGTGGAGTTATGACTTAATTTACCAAGACAAATGTTGTCAACGTGACTATCATTTACATTATCACAGCCTGTTTGTCTATTCTTGTTAGTTGTGATGAATTCAGTTGGACTGGTTCTCTCTTACTGTATGTAGTCTGCTCTCCCTTTCTTTTTGTAAGGAATTGAGGTTATCTTATTATGTTGAACCAATGATAAGCACATCAGGGATGTAAAGGAAAGCAGACCTGCCAACATGCACGCATTTTGCGTATCAACTACGCAATTATTTTGTCCATGTACGCAGGTACGAGATCCGAGTTCAAAATAATATCCGTAACAGGTATAGGCCACACTACTGCCTCTCACTGCAATTACTAGTAGAAATAATTATTCATTTTCACCCAATTAGTGTAAGTAAAAAAAGATTCCCACAGTAAATCAATACAGTGACACCTCCAGTAAGATTAACCTGGTGGTCTCATATGCAGTTAGTGCATACCAACCACATGAAACCAGAAAGTTGCTGGTTCAAGTCCAAGGTGGCATACTGCTGCGGTGGCCAGCCCCTTGAGCAATAACTAAGGCACTTAACTGGAAAATACTTCTACAGATCTTGTGGAACATTCATAAGCTGCAGTCAGAAACTGAACACGTGCAGTATGTCAGCTGTTGATGATTTGTATGAACGTTTTGATCTTATCTTAAAAGTTTAATTCCACAAATTCTACAGAGCAGTCAGTCCAACACAACAAAAAGCTTTCTCTGCTCTGAAGAAAAATGTCATGGGTAAAAATCTCTCCAGTACAGAAAAATCTCTACAGGACCAATCATTCACTAAACCTCAACTAAATGCTGTAATAAATAATGTGGAGGTGACTAAACTGCTTGGAGTAACCCTGGATTGTAAACAGTCATGGTCAAAACATGTTGATACAACAGTAACTAAGATGGGGAGAAGTATGTCCATAATAAAGCGCTGTTCTACCTTTTTAACACTATCAACAAGACAGATCAAATCAAAGTTTATTTGTCACGTGCGCTGAATACAACAGGTGTAGACCTTACAGTGAAATGCTTGCTTACAGGCTCTAACCAATAGTGTAAAAAAAAAGTATTAGGTGAACAATAGGTAGGTAAAGAAATAAAACAGTAAAAAGACAGGCTATATACAGTAGTGAGGCTATAAAAGTAGTGAGGCTACATACAGACACCGGTTAGTCAGGTTGATTGAGGTAGTATGTACATGTAGATATGGTTAAAGTGACTATGCATATATGATGAACAGAGAGTAGCGTAAAAGAGGGGTTGGCGGGTGGGACAATGCAGATAGCCCAGTTAGCCAATGTGCGGGGGCACTGGTTGGTCGGCCCAATTGAGGTAGTATGTACATGAATGTATAGTTAAAGTGACAATGCATATATGATAAACAGAGAGTAGCAGCAGTGTAAAGAGGGGTTGGGGGGGGGGGGAGGGGGCACACAATGCAAATAGTCAGAGTAGCCATTTGATTACCTGTTCAGAAGTCTTATGGCTTGGGGGTAAAAAAATGTTGATAAGCCTTTTTGTCCTAGACTTGGCACTCCGGTACCGCTTGCCATGTGCTATTCGAGAGAACAGTCTATGACTGGGGTCTGACAATTTTTAGGGCCTTCCTCTGACACCGCCTGGTGTAGAGGTCCTGGATGGCAGGCAGCTTAGCCCCAGTGATGTACTGGGCCGTACGCACTACCCTCTGTAGAGCCTTGCGGTCAGAGGCCAAGCAGTTGCCGTACCAGGCAGTGATGCAACCAGTCAGGATGCTCTAGGTGATACACGCCCTAGTTTTGTTGAACCTGGACTACTGTTCAGTCGTGGGGTCAGGTGCCACAAAAAGGGACCTCTGAAAATTTCAATTGGCTCAAAACAGGGCAACACGGCTGGCCCTTAAATGTAATGTACATTTAGAGATAAAAATAATATGCATGTACATCTCTCATGGCTCAAAGTGGAAGAGAGATTGACTTCATCACTATTTGTTTTTGTAAAAAGTGTTGACAAGGTGAATGCACTGAGCTGTTTGTCTGAACTACTAGCACACAGCTCGAACACCCATGCATACCCCACAAGACATGCCACCAAAGTCAAAAACGCACTATTGGAGGAGCACAGTACTATGTAGTGCCATGGCTACATGAAACTCTATTCCACATCGGGTAACTGATGCAAGCAGTAGTATCAGATTTAAAAAAAGATAAATACACCTTATGGAACAGCTGGGACTGTGAAGAGACGCACACAGAGGAACAGACACATGCTTACACATATACATGATAAGACACGCACACTGAATTTTGTATTGTAGATATGTGGTAGCAGAGTAGTGGCCTGCGGGAACGCACTTAATGTGTTGTGAAAAGTGTTAAGTAATGTCATGTAATATTTTAAATTGTATATAAAACTGCCTTAATGTTACTGGACCCCAGGAAAAACAGCTGCTGCCTTTAGTTCAGGTCATTAGGAGTAACAACATGCCATAGTGAAGCCACAATATAACTATTTCACTCTGGTCCGTGGCGGTGCATACAATGCATTCAGTCTGCACCCACTTTTGTGGAAGGTATTCAAACATCTTTAATGAGTTCTTATAAGCACTTTAGAAATGGCATGTTGTGGGTTACTTCACATGCTTATTGAAGAACCTAATGTTTACCTTTAGGAGGGGACTTCAACTTACTGTCTGCCCTCAAAGGGACCATTGTCAACATGCCATCAACTAAGTCCAAAAAAAGGGGAAGAAATTATGGGATGTGGGAACGAAAAGTTTTTACCAGATTGACGGAGTAAAAGGTTGATTAGACTATATAATACAGTCTCAGAGAAACAATAAAAGGACATGAAACCAAATTCAACATAACAGTAGTTGTGGTTGGCAACAATACCCTGCTTTGTTACTGTTGGAGCGAGGTAGAGGGTTTAACTGCCACTACTGTTGCACTCAGAGGACCAGGCAGCTTAGTGCTTTCCATAGGACATGGAGTGTGTGTATGGCAGGTTGACGATTATTGTCATGAGTCTTTTCCTGGAGGCAGAACTGAGCAATTTCCACTTAGATAGGCCAGCTGCAAAGTTAAAATGTGCTATATTGTACAAATTAAAAGGTTAGGGTTAGGCATTAGGGTTAGCAGTGTGTTTAAGGTTAGGGTTCAAATCTGATTTGATGACTTTGTGGCTGTGTCAGCTAGTGACCACTCTGCAGAGCTGCTTCCAGAACAAGATTAATGACAAAAAACGCCAACCTGAGTGTGTGTAGACATGGGAAATGCAACCACAAGCCACAGAGAGCCATAAAGAAACGGTACAGCATGTTGTTATGGACCTCAAACGATGAAAGCACATTTCTACTACAGGCAATTGAAAAGTCAGCACCCTTATTTCTATCTACTAAAACTACAGTAGAGTAATTATGGTGCTATCGTTCAATGTCCGGTTGTGAAAATGACTTTATTAAGCTCGAGTATAGTCAGACTATGCATTTACTTCAGAATATGTTAATTTCCCCTTCCTGGAGGAAATGCATTATTTTACAGCATCTTAAGTGAAATGAGGTTTCAACGCCCCTGTGAAATACAAACTGTATTTTACTGGATGTTCTGCAGACTAGATGGGAGATGCCCCATTGGCCACCAAAGTGTGCTCTGCTTTGCTCTGCTCTGTGTGAATGCTGTGGTTGTTTAGATCAGTACAGAGTGCTCTGTGTGAATGCTGTGGTTGTTTAGATCAGTACAGAGTGCTCTGTGTGAATGCTGTGGTTGTTTAGATCAGTACAGAGTGCTCTGTGTGAATGCTGTGGTTGTTTAGATCAGTACAGAGTGCTCTGTGTGAATGCTGTGGTTGTTTAGATCAGTACAGAGTGCTATGTGTGAATGCTGTGGTTGTTTAGATCAGTACAGAGTGCTCTGTGTGAATGCTGTGGTTGTTTAGATCAGTACAGAGTGCTCTGTGTGAATGCTGTGGTTGTTTAGATCAGTACAGAGTGCTCCGTGTGAATGCTGTGGTTGTTTAGATCAGTACAGAGTGCTCTGTGTGAGACTGGGCTATTAAAGAGACAGAATGAGAGTGAGATGGGTGGGCAATACAGAAACACACGGCTCTGCCAGAACAGCCCAAGGGAAGTCAGGTGCTCATCTTACATACTTTCTAAATGTAATCCGTTACAGTTGCTAATTACCTGTCCAAAATGGCAATCAGTAATGTAACTTTTGGCTTACTCAAACTCAGTAACGTAATCGGATTTCTTTTGGATCACTTTTCCCTTAAGGAGGCATTAGAAGACACACGATCCATCAAATGCATTTGGTGTGTCATCATAGTGGTATCTGACTTGTGGAACAAACTTAAAACTTGCACCTTTTTTGAAAATGCTGAATTGAATGTGTTGTGTCAATGTACATTCTCACAAACATCCTTTCTGAATCTTTTTTAAAGATCCAAGAAGGCATTAACTAGTTTTTAAAAAGTATCTGTAATGTGATTATAATATTTTTGCTGGTAACGTAACCATTAGTTTTTTTGTAATCAGATTACATGTAATCAGTTACTCCCCAACCCTGGAAGTACATATATATATATATATATATATATATATTACAGCACATCTACAGTAGACTGGTGCTCGAAGACTTGAGCAAAATGCCATTAAACTGACACTATCAGACAGGAAGAGAGCCCCAGTCAATAACATCTGCACTGCCGCAGCAGCAGCTGCAGGTAGGCTAACTCTCCAAAACCAATACACACGCACAGTGCATTCAGCTGTTACATTAATCAATATAGACATCTTAACATCCCTATGAAAGACTGGTGCCTCCCCTCTCACAACAGGCAACCAGCACCCAGTTGCAGTGGTGCCAGAACACAAGGCAACAACCAACATGTGTTTAGAGTCATGGGAAGCCATGCACATCACAGTATAAATCTGTGTTGAGGAAGAATGTCAAGCCTAATGCAGAATTATGCTCACACACACACCGACTGATATTTATACCAAACTGACTGAAGGCAACTTGTAGTGTTGTGTTGCAGACTGTGTGATACAGTGGTAAACCTCAAGCATATGCTCAGGGGAGAAGCTGGCAATGCTGACAAAGACAAATAGTTTCATTACCACTATAGTGGAGGAGTGAACACTACAGACCATTACCACACACACACATACCTCAGAGTCGCTGTTTGTTTCAGAGTTTGCTGCCATTTTCTTCTTTGGGACCCCAATGACATGAAAATAAAAGCCCCCAATAGAAGACAGAACCCAAATCAAAAGAGACAGATCAGAGGAGGAGACAGTAAACAGGCCTTGAAAAGCTCCTCAGTCCTACTGTCACTTCACCTCTCACAGAATACACCTCAGTACATAAACACACCCATTTTTCCTACCCTCATCCAATCAATTGAAATCAAATCTACATAACCAGACCCCTTGCTACAGACTTCAGAGCTCTGTTTTGCATGCCCCTTGGCTCATTGCCAACCACTCTGTGTGGTGTATATTTGAATAATCCCACCCCTTTCTCAGTTCTGACCACTGTGTGCAGCCCATGTATATTAGATGCAGATGTAGCAGTAGCGCTGTCCTGTCACTCCTTCCTTCAGGAGAGATGCTGCACTGTTGGAAGCTTTACAACATCTGCCCTGTCGCCTTTTAAACAAGCCCCTGCTGTCCTCATTCTGCACAGCCACAGCTTTGCTCCACAATGCACACACAGATGTTGTGCTTGTGAAAAATGCATGCATGTGCATACACACACACACACGTTTGTGTCACTAATGGTCAAACAGTCAGGAAGGAAGAGTTTAATTTAAGCACAGCTCATCACTTAGTACTCATACAGGCTGCAGGCGCCCCAGACTCTAGCACCGCTCACTGCCCCCATCCAACCCCCCTAGCATCTCAGCTGGCAGTACCAGGGCAAGAGTGATACTGCAGTGGGGAAGAATAGGCTTTCCAGTGTGTGTGTGTGTGTGTGTACGTACATGGCACATGCATCTGTGGGGACAGGGCACAAAAGGGATGCTCAAATACTTTTCAAATGGGAAGATCCAAAAAATACATGTATGCAATGTGGATACAATGTGCATGCACAGACACATACTTTAGTCAGTCACCATACTAGGCCATAATATAAAGATTTACCATAATCTGTCTGGTATTACGCATTACTCATTCTTAGGGAATTCGGTTTTTGCGATTACGCTATTCCCTCCCATTTTACAGCAAGGTTTAAAGTCAAATGAATGGGCACAGCACAAAGACTGAGCCGCATTCATTTTCTCAGTCTTTTGTTACGCCATTGTAAAGGCAGTCCAGGACTGAAATAAGCAGGAACATGATTCTCTCAGTTTCAGCAGCATTCAGACAGACGGTCTCATATGCTTAACCAGAGTCATTGTCCTCAATATGTAGATTAAGAAGCACACCTCCTCTGGGTTTCAGATAATCTAGGACTATGAGAGAGAGAGCTGGGATTCAGATCATCTAGGACTATGAGAGAGAGAGAGCTGGGATTCAGATCATCTAGGACTATGAGAGAGAGAGAGCTGGGATTCAGATCATCTAGGACTACGAGAGAGAGCTGGGATTCAGATCATCTAGGACTACGAGAGAGAGCTGGGATTCAGATCATCTAGGACTACGAGAGAGAGCTGGGATTCAGATCATCTAGGACTACGAGAGAGAGCTGGGATTCAGATCATCTAGGACTACGAGAGAGAGCTGGGATTCAGATCATCTAGGACTACGAGATAGCGAGAGAGAGCTGGGATTCAGTTCATCTAGGACTACGAGAGAGCGAGCTGGGATTCAGATAATCTAGGACTACGGGAGAGCGAGCTGGGATTCAGATAATCTAGGACTACGGGAGAGCGAGCTGGGATTCAGATAATCTAGGACAACGAGAGAGCTTGGATTCAGTTCATCTAGGACAACGAGAGAGCTTGGATTCAGTTCATCTAGGACTACGAGAGAGCGAGCTGGGATTCAGATAATCTAGGACTACGAGAGAGCAAGAGAGAGCTGGGATTCAGATAATCTAGGACAACGAGAGAGCTTGGATTCAGTTCATCTAGGACTAGGAGAGAGCGAGCTGGGATTCAGATAATCTAGGAATACGAGAGAGAGAGAGGGAGAGCTGGGATTCAGTTCATCTAGGACTAGGAGAGAGCGAGCTGGGATTCAGATAATCTAGGAATACGAGAGAGAGAGAGGGAGAGCTGGGATTCAGATAATCTAGGAATACGAGAGAGAGAGAAAGAGAGCTGGGATTCAGACCATACACATTAATCTTCCTTTGACAGATTTGCTGTGAGAGGAATTCACACAGTCAGCCTCTGGGAGGAGAGGCTGTCTGGATTACTGTAGACCACTACCAGATCCAGATCCCAACCTATAGGATCATCACTGTCAGCAACCAACATATAGACAGTGCAATGAATACTGTAAGCAGTAGACAGTATCCCCATACAGTATGGTAAAAACCCACTAAGATCCTGTAAAGCTGTGAGAAATGTGCAGGGCTGGCTGGAGGGTGAGAGAGGGGGACATTCCCATTTCCACGCAGACTGGAGTGCCATGCCCACTTTCCTGTGGTGTCAATACTACTTCCTATAGTATTGTAAGTCTGTTGAAAGGAGTCCAGGTCCTGTATTCAGAAAGCGTCTTTAGAGTGCTGATCCAGGTCTGCCCTCTTATTCATTATGATTTAACAGGCTGAACTGATCCTAGAACAGCACTCATACTCTAAGACACTTTGTAAATATGGGCCCTGGTCCTCTCTAATACTCTCTCATCAGGGACTGATAATCAGGATTGTCTGAAGGAGCTGACAGCATGCCCCAAGAGATGGGATGACACACACACAGCTCAGACAGACTAGACAACACTATAATAAACAGCTGTCTTTGGAGACTCTACCGGATCATATTCCCAAACATAATTAAAATGCCTGGCTTCTCCCAGTTTACATTGTAGGGTCATCCGGCACGGGGCCAGAATGGCATACCTGATGATGAAACTACTATTCACTGACAGACAGGATACATGCTATTGGAACTCCCAAGTCCCCAAAATGGCCTCTGCGTCTCTGTGACAAGAACAGTCTTGTTTCCTAATTGGAACAGTAGGGGAAAAAGTCAGATGTAAATCAGATGCACTTAGATCAGATACAAATTTGAGTCATTTACTGTGTAAACCTTTGGTCAACAGACCTTCATCAAATGGAAGACAAATGAGACAGGAAATCACATGGTTACTCAAACTGTGCTCCTGCGTCTGAGGCACGTAGCACTGTAGACACTCGGTCCTCAGACTCCCCTGGGTACAACATTGACACCAGAGTGAGCTGGCGCCATCTAGTGCCCTCCACATGAAACAGCTTGTCAAACACACAGACGTGCCATACACACACATGAAAATGACACATTTTATGACGTGGGGTTGACGTCATTTTCGTAACACCTGATGCCAATGACATAAATGCCAATGGCTATTATAAATAGCAGAGCATCACACTAGTGGGACAATAATTGTAATGCACACAGCGTTCTAACTGAACACACAGAGAAATGCTACTGCCCTGTAGACAAGGACAACTAGCACCCCAAGTATGGTTCAGTCATGTGATGTGTGTGAGATAGGGTCTCTCTCTAGGGGTAGGGCAGCAGTCAATGCAACCTGGCTCTTATGAAGCCAGGGTAGGCTATGCCGAATAGGCTCAAAGGCACTGCTATTCTCCACTGAGGTTAATTCAGGACAGGTAAAACATTACGAGAACATTTCCGAGAACAGAGTTTTCACAATAGAGACCAAAATGCCTTATCAGCTTTCTCAGATCAACTAAAATCATTAAAACACATTGATCACAAGAAGATGGAATGTTGAAGAACCTAACAGCTCTCACCGAACTTCCACATTACCAGTTATCGACCACCTCTGCATGAACAAGAACAGCAGCCCACAGCAGCCCAGGCCCCCACATGAGGAGAAGTCCTTAGTGCTGAACCTGCACTTCCTCCTCCATTCAATTAAGGTTCTTTATCTGACCCAGCTAAACGTTCCTGTTGGAACCAGGCTGCACAAGCAGCATTCCTCGACCCTCTGTTTTGTTTTATCCTCGACAAGCCGGTGTGGAGAAACAATCGGCTCGTGAGGTCGTGGCGAGGAGGTGTTCCGTCAGAGGGCTGAGGAAATGAAAGAGGCCATCAGAGATGAATAGAGGGAGGGAAGGAAAGAGAGAGGGAGAGATGGAAGGAGAACTCCTATTATCAATTACTTTGGTATGACCCTCAGTATATATTCCAGAGGAAACACTGAGTGCCAATGGCACATGACCTCATGTCTTTAGATGTGTTTTTCCCCCTCTAATGCTCAGTTGGATAGTTCTCTATGAAAGCAATGGCCTTTAGATGGATACAGGCTTCTGGATAGTTTCACTAGATAATAACAAACCACTGCACCACAACCAGTGTGCCTACCCAGTCTCTGCAGTGAGCGTAGAATTGGATGGCACTCCTGTGCAGGGTTGGCCAGTGTGGCCCCGGTCAGCCATCCATACATCCTCTGTCCAAAATGGGCTCTCTCTCTCGCACTCTCTCCCTCTCCGACCAGAACTCATGGTGGGCAAGCACAGATCCAAATGATTCCTCTACACGGTAGAACTGTGATTTCCAGCAACTCAAAAGGCTGTAGGGGCTGTTTTTAGCTGCTTTATTTTGCTGACATCTCAAGAGAGAGCTACTACGCAATGACCAGAGAAAGACACGCACACACACCTGTATAATAGGTTGATTATAGTTGGCCATTTGAACTGTATTTGTTATCAGTCTTATTTAAAACAAACATTATTATTTTTAGGGTATAAATATATATTTTTGTTGCTGTTTATACTGTTCTGTGTTCCAGTTACAGAAGCCAAGCTGAACAAAAGGTCTGCGTTTCCATTTAGCTATAAATAAATAGCCCTGAATTATCCCCGTCCCTACACCTTTGACAGAGACCTGGGGCCTTCTGTCAGACTAGTGCTTTACCATTCACTCTACTCTCACCCCATTTACCCAAAGCTGAGGAAACCAGAGATTATTATTGGTTTCCAATGACCCCCAGATCACTGTAAAGCTCAAACTGCAGCTAAATAATTACTTTCAATTCCAGACAGAGAACAAAGCACTTTGTTGTAAACCTGCATGGGAAGGTATTGTTAATGTTTATCTAGCTAGCTAGGGTCTGTTAGTACCCCAAAAAATGATGATGTTTATCTAGACTAGCTAGGGCTGTTGTACCCAAGTACTGCAGATCTGTTGTACGCAAACAGTGGAAGAAGAGAAAATTTGCAGCCAGACAGACACCTGAAACTGCAAATAACCAAGACAGACAAAACAATGTATGAACATCTGGTTAGTAGCCGGGCTGTGAACGGAGATTTGCCCTTTGAGAGTGAGGTCAGTGTGTGAAACGGTGGACTATTACTAAACGGTTACAGTGCATTCCAGCCAGCCTGTCTGTCGGTCGTCCTCATTACATGAATATAATACCACCGTGTGTGATCTCAAGCTCCAAAAACAGGCTTTATCAAAATGTTGACTTTAAAGAGGGGCCAGGAGTAAATTAGGACTTATGGTTGCCGTTGGACACAGTGTTGACATTGTGTGGTGAGCAGATTTAATAAGGGAGTGATATCAGCGTCTGGACATCCTGAACTTCCTGTCTTGCTCAGTAGAGGAGGGTCTTGTCTAAATGAAGTGAAGAACAACAGGTATCTAGACATCCCTAACTTCAACAAAACTATAGTAACACTAGATGGCAACTTTTCTTTTGACTAAATTGAAAACCAAACCTGTGGTTTTCTACAGGGAGTGAAGGTGATGTATATTAGTTCCTAAAAGGTTAGATTATTCCTCAATGGGTGACATTAAATGCTTATTAATCTCATAACTGTTATAAGCGAAGGTTGCACCTGGTGACCCTGCATGCTGGTTTTTCTGTCTGACCACACATCTCTCTCTGAATACGTCGTTATATTTGTGGGTCCCCCAATCCCTACAGCACTCTTATTAAAAATGATTTACAGGACCAGTATCCATTTCTGCAGCAATGCAACTCTGCAAAGTACCAGTCATCCTGGCCTATTACACAGCTGCATGGAAAGACAGCCGCTCAGCTGTAGCTAGATGTACAGTAGCCTAGTTATGATAGAATACATCTGGAGAGGGAATCTGCACTCGTGTTTCTCTCTTCTGAATGTAGTTCTCTTCCCTGGCATGGCCAGTGTCCCTCCCTCAGTGTATCCACTCACTGGTTATCCCATTATGTCACGAGAGACCTGAGAGATGAGCCCAGATCAGTCTGCTGAAGGCCTGGGGGGGGGGGGGGGGGCTTATTACAACATTGTGAAGTGCTTATTACATTGTGAAGTGCTTATTACCACTTGCTACCAGTTTATTGGCTTTCTCACCTATTAGAAATAGTAAAACAGTTTGGAATGGAAAATGAAAATCAGTGTTATTGGACAAATTCAGGTACTGTAGTACCTCCTGTTTCACTTTGGTTCAAAAAGTTATTAAAACTTGATACGAGTTCTGGTTCTCCAAGACGAACAGGTGCACCGATAAGAATTGTGTCTTACCGCTGCACATAAAAAAATGTAGGATTCAGAGCCACACCTTGTTCCTTGACATAGTCGGTCTGTATGGGCCAGTGTGCTCCGTCTCAGTCTCTGCTGTCTCTTCACGTCTTCCAGTGAATCACCACACTGACTATATAGACTACTACCCTCTCTCATTTCCATTTTTACAAGACAGTCAGTCGGGTCTAGAAAGGAGGGAAGGCTTTTAAGAAGGACACTCCAAGGAGACAGGAAGAAAATGCTTATATTAGAATGGAATCCGTGGGATAGTTTTACTCAAGGTTCTAAATCCTTTAGTCTTAATGGATACGATGTAGAACAGGCCCCATATTTGTAGACCAGGGCTATTCAATGTCGGTCCTGGAGGGCCAAAACACTTCCAGTTGTCATCTTCTCCTTCTAATAGGGGACTAATTCAGACCTGGGACACCAGGTGAGTGCAATTAACTATCAGGTAGAAACAAAAAAAATCTGAAGTTTTGGCCCTTCAGGACCAGAATTGAACAGCCCTACTATAGACAATGATGGTAACAGCCTGTGTTATGAAAAGTAATGTAATAATATTAGGGTTGGGCCGATATGATTAAATCGAATATTGTGATATTTAACATTGATGACATATTGTGAAGTGCAAGACGATTTATCTTGATGTGCAAGACTATAATCTATTTTAACTTTACAAATCAAAACAGTGCAGTTTTATCAGTTAGGCTGAATCAAGATGTTGAAAATGAAGTCTAAATGAATTAACTAAGCCATATTTTTTCACCATAAGAAGATTATTTAATTAAAATGTGACTAATATCATAAATAATCACAAAAATAGCAGTCTAATGATTTAGTCATTAAAGGCGCAAAACGATTGTCTCAGATGTCGCAATATTTTTAGTAGCATATCGTAGAAGAGGTCACCCTAAATATCGCCAAACCCTAAATAATATAGCAGTATTTGAGCATCATTTAAAATGAATACCCATTTCCTTTCACAGGAAGACTGAACGTCCCTTGGGATTTGGGTTAACAGTCACAGAAAGTAGAAGTGTTAAATACACCTAATGGTAGGTTCTCTCTCAGGATGGGCCCTCAGTCTCAGCCTGTTTGGGATGCCTGCCTTCTAGAGAGCCAGAGGAAACTGTCTTCATACAGTGAACAACACTGTATTTCCTCATATAGTAGATGAAGTAAAGCCAGAGAAATCAAAGCATCACCAAAAGACCACAGATTGCAGAACCCTCCAGGTAGATTCAGATTGGCTCAGCCAGCAGATCGGGCAGCCGGGCACGTGCCAGCCTGTGAACTTGGACTGGGTGCACAGACTGAGTTTCTCCCTCTCTGCATGTCTCAATGGGAAAGTTCCAATGTGAGAAAATACTTGGTTTGGAGATGAAAGCGATTTGGCTTTGGCGTTAGTGATTCTTGCCTTTGCTCAGTTCATAAGACAACACCTGAACACTACAGCCTAGTAGTAGAGATGTGCACAGTCTTAAACGCACACATACACACGCACGTACGCATGCAGGCGCGCACACACACACTTCCCCTGGATAAGAACGGGGCTGAACAAAAACAGATGCTGAGATTAGAGAACATGAAAAGCTCAGTCTCTGCCTCTCCAAACACCGCCATAACAGCTTCTCCCTGAATAGCTCTTCTGACTCACACCAACTGCCATTAGCTCATAGCATTTCATAGAAATACTAAACAAGTGCTAATAATGATATGCTCATCCATAACAGCAAAATGAATGTTCTCAAATGGGCTGAATAGCTCGATGACTAGGCTAACACCAGCTTATAATGTAGCGGATTTCTAATTATACAATATTCAGTTGCTCCATTTAGCGCAGTAGTTTAACACGCAGTCATGGACTCATTAACACATTGGACTCATCCAAATCTGGATCCAATAACTGATACGTTAAGTATAAAAGGCGTGACATCTTGTTTTGAACCGGTCACTCATCCCCTCTGCCCTCCAGCCAGCTCACTCCTGGGTTATCTGCCTAGCGACTGAGCCCGTTCATGGTTTGTCTCCCAGGTGACCGGGGACTATGTCCATAACGATATGAGTGACGTTCCTCAGCCTGTGATAAGGCTGTTAGAGCCTATGATTGACAGGTCAGACATTACACGTACACACAGGCACGCACACTTGTGTGATTGACAGGTCAGACAACACAAGCTATATCACCCCTGGCGACAGCCATTATGAAGCTGTTAGCATAATAAGCAACAGGCCTCTAGTCCAATCCTCCCCTGACCTTTATGTAGTCCCAGACCTGTAGTACAGACTCCAGGCTCAGACCTGTAGTACAGACTCCAGGCTCAGACCTGTAGTACAGACTCCAGGCTCAGACCTGTAGTACAGACTCCAGGCTCAGACCTGTAGTACAGACTCCAGGCTCAGACCTGTAGTACAGACTCCAAGGTCTTTGACTTAAGACAAAGCAGTGACATTTCAGCTGTAAGTCAGATGCTAAAGACCTCAGGGTATTGGCCTGCTAAGCCTTTACTCATAACATCTGGAGTCTGGGCTTCACCTGAGAATAACCAACTGGAACATTATCCCAAGCTTATGGCCCTAGCCAGCAGTCAATAGGTTGTTAAAGTCATGCTCATATATGTTGTGACTGGACAAGCAATATCCTGACCTGTACCCAGAGGAGTTTGCATGTCTGGTTTGTTTTCTATGTGCATTCTTCAGACATTCCTGAACCTGCAGATTCATATAATGCTAATTGTAATTTGGCATACTACTTTTGTGCTACTTCTGTGCAACTGTTACCCACAGTAGGCGGGTGGGGTATCTTTGGCCTGGCCGGGTCTTTAATATGGACCAAGGCTAATTGTCCACTTCCTCTCCTAATCTCTCCTTCCGTCCAGTTCTCTTCATCAGCCCATAAGAGCAGCAGTAAACAATAAACACTGATCTATAGTAGACAACTCCTCTAACATCAGAGACCAAATACACAAAAATCCATATGGAAAAAAATATGCAAAGAATGCATGCCAAACACACTAGCAGAGAAACACCTTACACTTGAAACGATCTACAACTGATACAGGCTTTATAGTGCATTTATAGACGACACTTGAAGGCTTGGTATCACCACTGTAGTGGTCATGAATTGATGTAAAATTCCCCCACGCACACACCCTCAAGAGTACCAATTTACCAACTCCTGCACTAAAAGGTTCATAATCCATTCTCCTCACCCAACCCTTAACCTCCAAGCACCTTACCAACAGCCATCAGACTGCCATATAACAATCAGGCGCAAACTAACAACGTCCCTTTGACCTTAGTTGCAGCAAGGGGGTAGCCTACTTTTTAAAACAAGTACCCACAACACACAGACTGACCAGTCATAACATGAAACGGGCAGCCATGTATGGATCTATCTCCACACTTCAGCATGGTCCTGTTCCCTGCTGATAGTCAGGCTGAATGAAATCACAGACAGCAGTTAAACAGATGTCTAGCCAGACTACCAGACACCGACATCTTCCCAGCTGATAGGTCAGAGCTAGCATTGTCTCATGCCCTCTAAAATAAAAAGCAGGTTAAATAGCAGCAGCAGCAGCCCCTCATATGCAGCCTAGCTTCCCTCTCCCTTGCCAACAGAACACAGACAACAGGCTAGTACTTACCATGCTGCAGACTGCCAAAGCTCACACACACACACACACACACAGCGCTTCAGTCTCTGATAGGGACAGTGAGCCGCTCCAGGAATCCTCTGCACCGCTTACCTAGTCTATCATGAGCGAGAACGTGCACACACACACCCCAAACTCACAGGTACAGACTTGCTGTAGGAAATCAAGCTGCATACACAGTGCTTATCGGAGAGAGAGAGCGAGAGAAGGAAAGAGAGAAAGCTCTGGGATGACGGATCAAGCTTGCCCCAGTACAATAGACTTCAGGAAATGCCATCAGGAGCTGGGAATAAACTCCAGGCAGAGTGCAGAGCAGACTGAGGATGTGGCTACGGATACAGGGAAGGAGAGAGAGAGAGGGGATACCGGAGGGTCTGTCTGAGGAAACTACACACATAAAAGCCCCCAATAACTTCAGGGTCAAATTCTAGACACTGTGCCTCTACATCTGCATTACTTGCTGTTTGGGGTTTTAGGCTGGGTTTCTGTATAGCACTGTGACATCTGCTGATGTAAAAAGGGCTTTATAAATCAATTTGGTTGATTAATGGATTGATCTCACTGAATAATCCTGACATATCCACATTTACATCAATGCTTGATTTGTGGGAAAGTTCAAGGTATGCATGAGTATTTACAGGTTAGGATTCAACCCCTTAGTGTGGAAAGTCAGTCGCAGATGTCCAATAATTTTCAGGTTGACTCTTTAATCCAACACAGAACAGTTACCTACAGACAGGTTTTTCAACTTACTGTAGGAGTGGACAGGGATGCTACCATGTCATCACTGGCCGAGTTGAAAGATCTGGTTAAACTATGGCACTGCATTCCTTGAAATGTATGTGGATTGAAGACCAATGTTTTTGGTCTTCAAAGTGTTGTTTTGAGGACCGGGGTCACCAGACACTGCTAATACATCACACTCAGCATGAACTACTGTGGTCTTCACCTCACCTCCAGTTTGTTTGTTGAGCTAACTGGTCTGGTACACCAGAGGCCCTGTTTGGGTACATGCAGTGGGGCATGATGGTATTTACTCAGCCCTACCTGGTCATAGCCTCAGTCACACACACACGTCTCGCTCGCTTACACACACACACACACACACGTCTCTCTCGCTTACGTGTGTGTGTGTGTGTGTAAGTGAGAGAGACGTGTGTGTGTGTGTGTGTGTGAAAATAAAATGAAACCATCTAGTGTTCAGTGAAATAACAACACAATGTCAAATACAGGTAGCCTAGTCAAATAATTAACATCCAATCACATTAACCATTAACCACTCTCACGCGGGAAACCGTCACTCTTGCGCAGACATTTAAAAACATGACAATTTGAAAACTATGCCACGAGTTTTTGGAACGAGAATACAGATGACTTTCGAGTTGTAAGACATGTATTAAAGCAACAGATACCATTAATAAGAAGGGGCTAGAAGCGTCTTATATGGTGAGCTACCGACTGGCTAGGACAGGCAAGCCCCATACTATTGTGGAGGACTTAATTATTCCTGCTGACGCGGATATGGCTGGGACAATGCTGGGGGAGAAGGCCCCCCCCAAAAACTACAGACAATGCCTTCATCAAACAACACTTCCACGACACATCAGTGACATGGCAGGAGATGTTTTGAAACAATTACTGCTTTGCATACAAGCCAGTGAGTTCTATGTGTTACAGCTGGATGAGTCAACAGACGTGTTGGGCCTGGCACAGCTCCTGGTATATGTCTGTTACGTTTATGGAGGGGGGGGGGGGGGGGGGGGGGGGTCAATTAAGGAAGACATTCTCTTCTGTAAACCAGGACAACAGGAGAGGATATTTTTAAAGTACTGGACAGCTTTGTGACATCAAATGGACTTTGGTGGTCAAGATATGTTGACCACCAACTGACCATTCTACCGATCCACGACGATGTAATTTACAAAATAGCCCCCAGCACTCTACTCAACAAATTGGATGCAGTCTATCAAAGCCCCATATACTACCCACCACTGCGACCTGTATGCTCACGTTGGCTGGCCCTCGCTTCATACTCGTCGCCAAACCCACTGGCTTCAGGTCATCTACAAGTCTCTGCCTTACCTCAGCTCACTGGTCACCATAGCAGCACCCACCCGTAGCACGCGCTTCAGCAGGTATATCTCTAGTCACCCCCAAAGCCAATTCCTCCTTTGGCCACCTTTCCTTCCAGTTATCTGCTGCCAATGACTGGAATGAATTGCAAAAATCACTGAAGCTGGAGACTTACCTCCCTCACTAGCTTTAAGCACCAGCTGTCTGAGCAGCTCACAGATCACTGCACATAGCCCATCTGTAAATACCCCATCCAACTACCTCATTTATTTATCTATCTATCCTGCTCCTTTGCACCCCTGTATTTCTACTTGCGCATTAATCTTCTGCACATCAATCACTCGTGTCAAATTGGTATATTGTAATTACTTCGCCACCATGGCCTATTCATTGCCTTACCTCCCCTTTCTTACCTCATTTGCACACACTGTATATAGATTTTCTTCAACTGTATGTTTTGTTTATTCCATGTGTAACTCTGTGTTGTTGTATGTGTCGAACTGCTTTGCTTTATTCTTGGCCAGGTCGCAGTTGTAAATGAGAACTTGTTCTCAACTTGCCTACCTGGCTAAATAAAGGTGAAATATATATTTCTTTGGTATCTGTACTGATAGCGCAAAAGCCATGACAGGGAGACATAGTGGAGTGGTAACATGCGTGCAAGCAGTTGCTCCCGATGCCACTTGGGTACACTGCAGCATCCACCGAGAGGCTCTTGCTGCCAAGGGAATGCCTAACAGCTTGAAAGACATTTTGGACACTACAGTGAAAATGGTTAACTTTGTTAAAGCAAGGCCCCTGAACTCTCGTGTATTTTCTGCATTATGTAATGATATGGGCAGCGACCATGTAATGCTTTTACAACATACAGAAGTGCGCTGGTTATCAAGGGGCAAAGTATTGACAGGTTTTTTTTTTGTTTTTTTTTAATTGAGAGGCGAGCTTAAGTTTTCATTACTGACCATAATTTTCACTTGTCTGACCGCTTGCATGATGACGAGTTTCTCACACGACTGGCCTATCTGGGTGATTTTTATTATATATATTTTTTTTTAAATCGCCTGAATAATCTGAATCTAGGATTACAGGGACTCTCCGCAACTATATTCAATTTGCGGGACAAAATTGAGGCTATGATTAAGAACTTGGAGCTCTTCTCTGTCTGCATTAACAAGGACAACACACAGGTCTTTCCATCATTGTATGATTTTTTTGTGTGCAAATGAACTCAAGCTTAGGGACAATATCAAATGTGATATAGCGAAGCACCTGAGTGAGCTGGGTGACCAATTACACAGGTGCTTTCCCGAAACGGACGACACAAACAACTGAATTCGATATCCCTTTCATGCCCTGCCTCCAGTCCACTTATCGATATCTGAACAAGAGAGCCACATCGAAATTGCAACAAGCGGTTCTGTGAAAATTTTATTTAAATCAGAAGCCACTGCCAGATTTCTGGATAGGGCTACGCTCAGAGTATCCTGCCTTGGCAAATCATGCTGTTAAGACACTGATGCCCTTTACAACCACGTACCTATGTGAGAGTGGATTCTCGGCCCTCACTAGCATGAAAACTAAATGCAGGCACAGACAGTGTGTGGAAAATAATTTAAGACGGAGACTCTCCAATACAACATTGCAGAGTTGTGTGTCCTTTCAAGCACACCCTTCTCATTAACCGGTGGTGAGTTATTCACTATTTTTTTATGAACTACTAAGGTTTTAAATGTAAGAGGGTTAAATAAAGAGCTAAATTATTGATTATTATTATTTGTGCCCTGGTCCTATAAGAGCTCTTTGTCACTTCCCACGAGCCGGGTTGTGACAAAAACTCACACTCATTCTTATGTTTAATAAATGTATCGTATAGTGTGTGTGTGTGGCAGGCTTACAATGATGGCAAAAAAAAAACATTTGAGAGTGCGCTGACCCTGGTGCTGACCCTGTATGCAGCTGGAGGTTGAATGTTTGAAAGGGTACGGGACTATAACAAGTTTGGGAACCACTGCTTTAGACTATAATTGCCTGTTTTGTCACAAAAACTGAAACTAACTACAAAGTTCTTGCTTGAGAAATTGCTCTTTGCTAAGAAGCTATTTTTGACCATTTTAATTGAAAACAATCAATCACAGTAAGGTACTTAGACACCCAGAAATGATTTGATACGGAGATAAAAGGTCCAATGCGGACGTTAAGACGAAGCAGACAATGTGAGAGAAAGGAAGAAAGCGCCGAATGTGAAAGACACACACACTAATGAGAGGCATTACAGTGCGCCAGGAGAAGGAGGGCAGCCAGGAAGAAACATAACATTCAGCAGGACCACATACAGGGTGACATTTACACAGCTCCAGGGGCCAGAGCCATACATGCACCATAATTAGGGTCACAGGGGGGGCCACAGAGTCCAACTTCATACACTTGTTTTGCCTATGATTAGATCTCTGGCAGCAACAACTTTTAATACATCAACCTCAGTGTATAAGAACTCAACTTCAGTGACTCACTGCTTATCAGATAGATAATCGTGTGTATCAAGCACAGAGAAACTCTAACTGGCTGTGTGATAGACTGACTCTCATTCAGCTTTCAAGTCAATAACATTTTTCGTTTGAAAATACCTTTCTTTAAAAGGTCTGTAACAGTTGATTTTCTAAGTGAGCATCAAAGCAGACTTTAGTTCCATGCAAGACCTTTGGGGACATCTAAAGCAGAGCCACAAAACCCTGCTCTGACTAGTGGTCAGTAACTTGCCTGCCAAGGGGACAGCAGCTGTCATGGCAACCTTTATATTGAGATAGTCGAGCCTCTAAGTGGAAAAGATCCACAGTGACCCGGAAAGGGTCACGGTGCCATTGGTTTTTGTGTGTGTGCGCTCTGAGTGGGCTGGTGCTGCAGGGGACCACCCCAAACGTGAGAGCAGAATAGGGCATTAAGGGCACACATGCACAGTCTGAGGGGGAGAGCATGGGTGAGGGGAGAGCTGAGTCTGTCACAGTCAGCTTCATACACACATTCATGAATATCTCTGTTAAACTTTGTTCTTATCTTTCTCTATGTCCCTCTCTCTCATCTTTTTTTCTACACCTACATCCTCTCTTCATTGAAAAGCAAAGAGTATCTCCCTATTTAAACCTGGCACGGCTGCTGAGAAAATGAGAAATCAAATTCAGCCTGTCCCCTAAGCAACCTCTCCATTAAACAAGTTGCACAGACTGCAGTAAATAGGAAATTCTTCTTATCTGGGTCCAAGTAACAGCAGAGGACACACAGACAGACACCCAGAAAGAAATAGATCTTGTGACAGATAAAGCCTCCGGAAGATCCATTACCCTGGGCAAAAGAAAAGGAGTGTAGGAGAGAGCGTGTAAGAGATTGAAAGAGAGAAGTAGAGAGTGTGTGGGAGTACTGAGACTGGGCCTGTACATATCATCTATACTAGGCCTACTCTAACCACAACCTCTTCAATTTCCATCTTTAAACATACAGCAGCCGTCCCATAAATATGAGTATACAGTCAGAATAATAGTACAGAGAATTACTTACTTCAGCTTTTATTTCTTTCATCACATTCCCAGTGGGTCAGAAGTTTACATACACTCAATTAGTATTTGGTATCATTGCCTTTAAATTGTTTAACTTGGGTCAAATGTTTCAGGTAGCCTTCCACAAGCTTCCCACAATAAGTTGGGTGAATTTTGTGCCATTCCTCCTGACAGAGCTGGTGTAACATAATCCGGTTTGTAGGCCTCCTTGCTCGCACACGCATTTTCAGTTCTGCCCACTCACTTTCTATAGGACTGAGGTCAGGGCTTTGTGATGGCCACTCCAATACCTTGACTTTGTTGTCCTTAGGCCATTTTGCCACAACTTTGGAAGTATGCTTGGGGTCATTGTCCATTTGCAACCAAACTTTAACTTCCTGACTAATGTCTTGAGATGATGCTTCAATATATCCACATAATTTCCCTTCCTCATAATGCCATCTATTTTGTGAAGTGCACCAGTGCCTCCTGCAGCAAAGCACCCCCACAACATGATGCTGCCACCCCCGTGTTTCGCGGTTGGGAAGGCTGAACTTCTGCTTGCAAGCCTCCCCCTTTTTCCTCCAAACATAATGATGGTCATTATGGCCAAACAGTTCTATTTTTGTTTCATCAGACCAGAGGACATTTCTCCAAAAAGTACGATCTTTGTCCCCATGTGCAGTTGCAAGCCGTAGTCAGTTTTTGGGAAGGCGGTTTTGGAGCAGTGGCTTCTTCCTTGCTGAGCGGCCTTTCAGGTTATGTCGATATAGGACTCGTTTTACTATGGATATAGATACTTTTGTACCCGTTTCCTCCAGCATCTTCACAAGGTCCTTTGCTGTTGTTCTGGGATTGAAGCGCATTCATCTCTAGGAGACAGAACTCGTCTCCTTCCTGAGCAGATGACTGCTGCATGGTCCCATGGTGTTTATACTTGCGTACTATTGTTTGTACAGATAAACGTTGTACCTTCAGGCATTTGGAAATTGCTCCCAAGGATGAACCAGACTTGTGGAGGTCTACAATCTTTTTTCTGAGGTCTTGGCTGATTTCTTTTGATCTTTCCATGATGTCAAGAAAAGGGGCACTGAGTTTGAAGGTAGGCCTTGAAATACATCCACAGGTACACCTCCAATTGACTCAAATGATGTCAATTAGCCTATCAGAAGCTTCTAAAGCCATGACATAATTTTCTGGAATTTTCCAAGCTGTTTAAAAGGCACAGTCAACTTAGTGTATGTAAACTTCTGACCCAGTGGAATTGTGATAGTGAAATAATCTGTCTGTAAACAATTGTTGGAAAAAATTACTTGTGTCATGCACAAAATCGATGTCCTAACCGACTTGGCGAAACTATAGTTTGTTAACAAGAAATTTGTGGAGTGGTTGAAAAACGAGTTTCAATGACTCCAACCTAAGTGTATGTAAACTTCCGACTTCAACAGTATATTGTTCAAATGGCTTAAACATACGGAGTACACACACGTCAAAAGTTTGGACACATCTACTCATTCAAGGGTTTTTCTTTATTTGTAATATTTTCCCCATTGCAGAATAATAGTGAAGACGTCAAAACTATGAAATAATACATATGGAATCATGTAGTAACCAATTTTTTTTTTTTTTTTTTTTTTTTTTAAATCAAAATATATTTTAGATTCCTCAAAGTAGCCACCCTTCGCCTTGACGACAGCTTTGCACACTCTTGGTATTCTCTCAACCAGTTTCAGTCTTGAAGGAGTTCCCACATATGCTGAGCACTTGTTGGCTGCTTTTCCTTCAGTCTGCGGTCCAACTCATCCCAAACTATCTCAATTGGGTTGAGGTCAGGTGATTGTGGAGGCCAGGTCATCTGATGCAGCCCTCCATCAAATCAAATTTTATTCGTCACTCCCTCTCCGGCTGCTCTTAATGGCGCACACCTGTCACCATCATTACACGCATAATGACACTCACCTGCACTTCATCATCTCCTTTGATTACCTGCCCTTTATGTCACTCACTTTGGTTCCTTCCCCAGGCATCATTGTTTCTGTTCCTGGGTCATGTCTGTGCTTTGTGGTACGTGTTGGTTTCATTTATTTATTAAAAACACTCACTCCCTGAACTTGCTTCCGACTCTCAGCGCACATCGTTACAGGGAGTGGAAATAGGATGATCACTGAATGTCTACATCCCCCAGATGCACTGGATCCTGCTTTAAGTGGATAGTGATTGGTGTAACTGGAAGGTTGTTGAGCCACATGGTGAATGAACTGAAGGATACAGACCTCTAATTTGTTCAGGACAGGCAATCTGACCAGAGAACACAGAGCTCTCAGACACAGATAAAACCATGAGGAACCACTGAAAATGCAAAGGTCTTGCTGGAAGAATGTGTGTATAAATATATTTTACACATTCTGGGCCTCCTTCCTTTCTCATACATTTTCCGTTTCATCTTAATTATGCATTGTCTGTCTGTGTACAGAGTGCATGCATGTCTGATTCAACCAACTAACTCAAAAGGTCAAGCTCTCATCCTAAATGAGCATGTATAGTCAGGACGGTGTCTGTCTGGCTGTGAGTGTCTGTCTGTTGTCAGTATCACAGTTTTACATTTCCAGTAGAAAAATGCTGACAAAGCAGCCCATGTCTTATTAGCATAACACTGTTCATAGCCAAAGACATGAAGCAATATTCTCCAACAGCAGGGCAACATATCAAGAGAACCACAACTATTTTATAAAGCAAATAAATGAAAATACCATCCTACCTCGTAAGATTAAACGACTACAATAACGTCTGTCAAACATCTGTGGTAATGAGAGGGCAGTTACAGCAGTAAGATCTGAGGGTGTCTACGAGTGTTCTTTCCATTATTAAAATGAAATGTGTTTTGGCAGGCTTAAAGCGATTAAGTTAGAACAGTTTGCCAACATTCATGATTTTGTTCAGTTACAGATCTGTCATATTTTCTTACCAACAGACCTTGGAAAATACACAGGGTCTTACAGTAGTGCTAAGCTCTACCGTCAGATATAATAATAATTCACTTGACAAAGCGCTGAGGTTATTTCACAAAGGGTAACTGGGGTTAGCTGGTCTTCAAAGGGATGAGGCAACTGAAGGATAGCACTGTATTGTACAGAAAAATCCAGTTTTCAGGGAAACAGTATGATCAACCTAGGGCTGTCCCCGACTAAAAATAATCTTGGGTCGACAGAGTTGTCTGTTCTTTCAACCAATCGATTGGTCTAAATAAAATAAAAATCCAGACACATCCTGAGTGTTTTAATCAAATAAACTATATGCACTGAGCTTGTCTGATGCTTTAAGGGAACTGTTTGATGAAATAATTGACTGGAGGGAGTCCGACCACAATTGATTTGATTGTGCCACCTGGCTCAGACTTGCTGTGTTAAAGACAGCGAGTGACTGACTAGCACCTGTTGTCCCCCTCTCCTCCCTGCTGCAGCGACCACCACACTTCAGTGTGTATAGTGCTGTCCGTGTTGAAGCAGCAACATAATTACAGCTATTTCTTACTGAAAAGCTTTTACCAAAATCCCTAATTTGTTTAGGAACACTCCCAATTCCTTCAACCTTTGCTCTCTTTACGTGACACATGTATGCACGTGACCAATAGGGCCTGACCTATAGCATATCCATTTATTAAAAAAAAAATAATAATAAAAAAAAAAGTACCCCTTTTTCGGAATATCCAAATTGGTAGTTGTCTTGTCCCATCGCTGCAACTCCCCTACGGACTCGGGAGAGGCGAAGGTCGAGAGCCATGCTTCCTCCGAAACACAACCATGCCAAGCCAAACTGCTTCTTGACACACTGCTCACTTAACCTGGAATCCAGCCGCACCAACGTGTTGGAGGAGACGCCATCCAGCTGGCGACCGAAGTCAGCTTGCAGGCACCCGGCCCACCACGAGGAGTCGCTAGAGCGCAATGGGACACCTGTATTTGGGGAGTTTCTCCCATTCTTCTCTGCAGATCCTCTCAAGCTCAGTCAGGTTGGATGGGGAGCGTCGCTGCGCAGCTATTTTCAGGTCTCTCCAGAGATGTTAGATCGGGTTCAAGTCCAGGCTCTGGCTGGGCCACTCAAGGACATTCAGAGACTTGTCCCAAAGGCACTCCTGCGTTGTATTGGCTGTGTGCTTAGGTCCGTTGTCCTGTTGGAAGGTGAACCTTCACCCCAGTCGGAGGTCCTGAGCAGGTTTTCGTCAAGGATCTCTTTACTTTGCGCCGTTTATCTTTGCCTTGATCCCAACTAGTCTCCCAGTCCCTGCCACTGAAAAACATCCCCACAGCATGATGCTGCCACCACCACCGTGTTTCACCGTAGGGATGGTGCCAGGTTTCCTCCAGATGTGACGTTTGGCATTCAGGCCAAAGAATTCAATCTTGGTTTCATCAGACCAGAGAATCTTGTTTCTCATGGTCTGAGAGTCTTTAAGGTGCCTTTTGGCAAACTCCAAGTGGGCTGTCATGTGCCTTTTACTGAGGAGTGGCTTCAGTCTGGCCACTCTACCATAAAGGCCTGATTAGTGGAGTGCTGCAGAGATGGTTGTCCTTCTGGAAGGTCTCCCATCTCAACAGAGGAACTCTGTCAGAGTGACCATCAGGTTCTTGGTCACCTCCCTGACCAAGGCCCTTCTCCCCCGATTGTCAACTGTGGAACCTTATATAGACAGGTGTGCCTTTCCCAATCATGTCTGATGGAGAAGTCCGTCACTGGCCGCGGGCAGCATTTGGTACATTAACACACACACATTCATCGCGCCTCCCTGCTCCGTTATCAGCTCCGTTAACAATGTGGGTCGACACACAAGTTAACATCCCCATCTTAGTACATACATTTCACACTGATCTCCCGTCAGTAACAGGTTATGGTATAAGGAATATACAGACAAGTGTTCATCTTTAATTTAAGCAATGTTTATTATACTTATCAATGTTAGGGATGAGCGCATTGTTTGTTTGATTCTGTTCCTCTCTCCATCTCTGTAGCTTCCGGGTATGCTGGGATAAGGACCCGAGCTAAGGCAAATCGGGCTGACTTTGTAGTGCCTGTCCCGAATGGCTCGTTAATGTAAATGGCATTTTGAATGACACCATGTCAGTAGTGATGTGATTTTGTAAATGTTATATTGGTATATGTCATGAACAACGTGTTGCAATGTATATACTTTGTTTAGCTGAATGGAAAATGTAGGCTTTGAATAGGTAATTGCTTAATTAATTAGTGATGATTATGTTGATGGGAGGGGCTTCCCCTACAAAAGGAGCCTATCTTTCATTCAAGGGGGAGCCATTTTGGGATTGATCTGTTGATGGGGCAGCATTGTTTTTAAGCTGTCCCCATAATGGATACTTTGGATGGCAGTACTGTTGTTTTTCTTCCGGATTCACTCTAAATTAACACCCTTGCACAGAAGTACTTTTGCGGCTCCACCATCTTTTCATTTGATAGAGGTTAGGTTTTTCAGTTTAGCCTTCTGGCCCAGTCTACGTGACAATGTCCAATCAATTGAATTTAACACAGGTGGACTCCAAGTTGTAGAAACATCAAGGATGATGAATGGAAACAGGATGCACTGTAGCTCAATTAAGTCTCATAGCAAAGGGTCTGAATACTTATGTAAAGGTATGTCTTTTATAAATTTGCAAAAATCAGTTTGTCATTATGGGGTAGTGTGTAGATTGAGGATTTGTTTTTATTTAATCCATTTTAGAATAAGGCTGTAACGTAACGAAATGTGGAAAAGGGAAGGGGTTTGAATACTTTCCAAATGCACTGTAGCTCCTTTACTGAGGGATGGATACCTTGTGAAACCGGGGTGTGGATTCCGTTGTCTTTCATCCATGAAGCTATTGTTGTAGGGGCCATTTCTGCCTACTAGCAAAAAATGGGTCCTACAACATTATCAGTAAATGTTATGTATAAATAACTCCACAATTTAAAACAATGCATCATAAGTGGATGGATCTCCCTCAGTTGGAGTGGGAATCTCAATGCTGCTGACCTCAATCTGAATTCTCAGGCTTTAACTCTATTAATAGTTTAAAGTCCAGACGTTAGAGTTTGAGCAAGCCTCTCACCCAGTCCCAAGCAGACCTGGCACGATTGGCCAAGCCAGTCCAGGCGCAAGCAGGGAGAAGAGAGCAGGCAAACGGAAGCAGAAAATCCATCCTGTTACTTCACTTCAAATCTGCTCCAAATGCTACCTCACGGTCACACTTATACAGCTGCCGCTTAAAGCTAAAGTGTCATGGTCAAAGAGGGCAGGAGAGAGAGGGCGCGCAGAGGGCTTTATGCCTCACATCAAAGGCAGAAGAACTTAACACTGACAAAAGGTATTCTGGAAACAGCCATAGAATAATAGCTAGTGGGTAGACCTAAGTGAAACAGAAGCAACTGTTAAATGAGTTCAACGTGTCCAAAGATGTTTAACTTGTCATAGCAAAATGTACCAAAACAACCCTGCGGCCATATTCACAGTCTGATGTTCTTGGACCAGAAAAACATCCAAAACTGTTAACACACAAATATCTAATTTTATTGTGACAGTTAAATATGTTTATTCTGCTTCTTGGTACCACACAGGAATATTGGTAATGTATGAGGTTTGCTTTGTTTGTGTGTTTGACATGCACTGTCTTTGTCTTATGTGATGTTATGCAATGCCAGTGTTTCTCCCTCCAGGCCCACTCATGCTGCAACTCTTCCGAGAGAGAACAATGTCCCAACAAGACAAAGTAATAGTTTCTAAATGTCCACAGCGGAAGAGCTGCGTCTTACTATCCTTTAAAGAACGACCAATTGACCAAACCCAACTGTCATTCCTAACCCACAATCAGTAATCCACTGTCCCCTGTGGTCATGGGACAAAAACACAGTATAGACCCTCCTCCTCAGTCATGCACAGACTGTGTCAAACTTATTGTGTCCATAACTTATGGCTTGCCAGTTGGGTTTCACTCTACTCAACACTGACTGGTTACATAGATATTGTAGATGGGCCGGACGGCCCAAGGGGGCAGGTGCCAGTCTTCCGTCATCGTGACAGCAATGGAACAGGTGGAGTGGCGTCTGACTGCATTCCTCTCTGGGAGAGGAGAGTTGTGCTGCAGTAAGATACTTAGGGCATTCCATTTACTTCTCTGCTCATACAAACCTTAATTCTGTTTCCATGGTGGAGGAACAATAGAGGACATTCCAGAACACTTAAAATTCCAGAGTTTCTTGAAATACAGTAATTGAGATGAGTGTGTATAGTACACTTGCACACCGAAGGCCTTCACAAACAAAAGGGAGGTGTGTGTGTGTGTGTGTGTGTATCCAGCAATAATTATAACTGAGCCATTCAGTAGAAGTATGACAGAGTGAGCTGAGAGTGTTATGAGCCTAACACCATCATACCAAATGGTCAGGGCATAAATCAAATGCAGACAGGACAATTTGCTTGACATCTGCCAACCAACCGTACGCTTCTTTTCCTGCCATCTCAAGAAATGGACAGTTCCATGTCAATTTATCCACACACACATGATGGATCAACAGCAGGGCTATTCCTCAGGGTAATTTCTAGTTCTGTGATGTTGTGAAGATGACACACCAAACCAGACTAAAGCTTCTCTTCCGAACCCTCTCCAGTCCATTTCAACAAGAGACTGGATTTGGAGTCAGATCCCCTCTTACTCTACTGATGACAACTAAGGGATGTGCGTGTTTGGGTGCAGATATGTGTTAAAAGTTTCACAAATCTCAGGATGTGTGTGAGCAAGGGTTCCAATTTCCCTGGATCTCTACTCTACCTGTAGTATGAATTCATGGTGCTGCTGAGCCCCCCTGCTAAGGGGAACAGAAGAGGAGGGGTATGGTTTACCCAAAGTCCTCTTGGAATTAGTGACTTACAAGGGGCTTACAACAAGCAAAGCTGGGCAGATTGGGAAAGCTCTCTCTCTGATTACCATTCACTCTGGACGTCCCAACACTGTTTGCGCACACACATTTTTTGGGTTGGTTTTAAAACAAAAACCCTGCTGTGCAATCTACAGAACAATACCCAGGCAGGATGCAACGATAATGAATAATTGATCACAGCATTAACAATAAGATCACCCTGTGTGCACCACTGTAACAGGCATTACTAATAGAGTGGGTTCCAGCTGGGTTCTCATCGCGCAGTCAGGAATAAAGAACTCTGGGAAGAAGGCGGAGGTGTATGGTTCATGATTAACTACTCATGGTGTGATAACATACAGAAACTCAAGTCCTTTGGTTCACCCGACCTAGAATACTTCAATCAAATGCAGACCATATTACCTCCCAACAGAATTCTCTTCGGTTAAAGTCACAGCCTTGTATATTCCCCCTCAAGCCGATACCACAACGGCCCTCAAAGAACTACCCTGGACTTTATGCACACTGGAAACCACATTGCCTGAGGCCGCATTTATTGTAGCTGGAGAACTTAAAGCAAATTTTAGAAAAACGCTACTGAAGTTCAACCAACACATTGACAGTAGTACTCGCTTAGGAAAAACACTAGATCACTGCTACTCACCTTTGAGCAGCCTACAAGGCCCAGATCAGATAACGACTCCATTTTGCACCTCCCTTCCTATAGGCAAACTCAAACAGGAAGTACCCGTGCTAAGGTCTATTCAACGCTGGTCTGACCAATTGGAATCCATGCTTTCTCCCTTTTTTCATGGTATCCAATTGGTAGTTAGTCTTGTCCCATCGCTGCAACTCCCATACGGACTCAGGAGAGGTGAGCCGTGCGTCCTTCGAAACACAACCCAGCCAAGCAGCACTGCTTCTTGACATAATGTCCGCTTAACCTGGAAGCCAGCCGCACCAATGTGTCGGAGGAAACACCGTACACCTGGCGACTGTCAGCATGCATGCGCCCGGCCCACCACAGGAGTCGCTAGAGCGCGATGGGACAAGAAAATCTCGGCCTGCCAAACCCGAACGACGCTGGGCCAATTGTGCGGCCGCCTCATGGGTCTCCCAGTCACGGCCAGCTGTGACACAGCCTGGGATCGAACCCGGGTCTGTAGTGACGCCTCAAGCACTGAAATGCCTTAGATTGCTGCGCCACTCGGGAGGCCGCTGCAAAATGATTTTAACAAACAATTGGTCCCCCCAAAATTGCGTCTCCATTGAATTTCAAAATCCTGATGTGGCCCTCGAGCCAAAAGTTTGCCCACCTCTGCCCTAGACCCACTTCAATTTGCTTACCGCCCCAATAGATCCACAGACAATGCAATCGCCATCACACTGCCCTATCCCATCTGGACAAGAGGAATACCTATGTAAGAATGCTGTTCATTGACTATAGCTCAGCACACCATAGTACCCTCCAAGCTCATCATTAAGCTCGGGGCCCTGGATCTGAACCCCACCCTTTGCAACTGGGTCCTGGACTGCCCTGACGGGCCACCCCCAGGTGGTGAAGGTAGGAAACACCTCCACTTCGCTGATCCTCAACACAGGGGCCCAAAAAGGGTGCGTGCTCAGCCCCCTCCTGTACTCCCCGTTCACGCACGCCTCAAATTCAATCAAGTTTGCAGACGACACAACAGTAGTAGATCTGATTACCAACAATGACAAGACAGCCTACAGGAAGGAGGTGAGGGCCCTGGCAGAGTGGTGCCAGGAAAATATCCTCTCCCTCAACGTCAACTAAATGGAGATGATCGTGGACTTCAGGAAACAGCACAGGGTGCACCCTCCTATTCACATCGATGGGACAGCAGTGGAGAAGGTGGAAAGCTTCAAGTTCCTCGGCGTACACGTCACTGACAATCTGAAATGGTCCACCCACACAGACAGTGTGGTGAAGAAGGCACACCAGTGCCTCTTTAACCTTATGAGGCTCTCCAGAGGGTGGTACCGTCTGGCCAATGCATCACCGGGGGCACACTGCCTGCCCTCCAGGACACCTACAGCATCCACTGTCATCACAGGAAGGCCAAAAAGATCAACCACCCAAGCCACGGCCTGTTCACCTTGCTATCATCCAGAAGGCGAGGTCAGTACAGATGCATCAAAGCTTGGACCGAGATACTGAAAAACAGCTTCCCTCTCAAGTCCATCAGACTTAAATGGCCATCCCTAGCCGGCTCCCACCCGGCTACTCAACCATGCACCTTAGATGCTGCTGCCCTATATACACATAGACATGGAATCACTGGCCACTTTAATAATGGAACACTAGTCACTTTGATAATGTTTACATACTGCTTTACTCATCTCATATGTATATACTGTATTTTAGTCAATACCACTCCATCGTTGCTCGTCCTAATATTTATATATTTCTTTATTTTACTTTTATATTTGTGTATTGTTAGATATTACTGCACTGTTGGAGCTAGGAACACAAGCATTTCGCTACACCCGCAATAGCATCCGGTAAATGTGTATGTGACCAATAACATTTGATTTGAGATTCATGGATGGTGGAAATCATTCCACTGAAAGAGGGTACTGCAGCTAATGTTGTCACACACGGTACATTCTTTAAAACAAAAATGTTTTATTTTACCCACTTTTTATCCCCAATTTCATGGTATCCAATTGTTAGTAATTACTATCTTGTCTCATCGCTACAACTCCCGTACGGGCTCGGGAGAGACGAAGGTCGAAAGCCATGCGTCCTCCGAAACACAACCCAACCAAGCCGCACTGCTTCTTAACACAGCGCGCATCCAGCCCGGAAGCCAGCCGCACCAATGTGTCGGAGGACGTGCACCTGGCAACCTTGGTTAGCGCGCACTGCGCCCAGCCCAGGAGTCGCTGGTGCGCGATGGGACAAAGATATCCCTACCGGCCAAACCCTCCATAACCCGGACGACGCTAGGCCATTTGTGCGTCGCCCCACAGACCTCCGACACACGGTACATTGAGGAAAGAGGGTGACTTAGAGCTGACAACGTCATGAAAATGATGCGCACGCTTCAAAAAGGGGCTTAAATCCATGTGCTGTTATGGATGGCCAGATCGCTAGCAACAATGACAAGAAATTGCCAAGTTGTGAATCGTAAGTAGCTTGTTTGATCTTGTTCTTGATACCATGTTTTTGTTGTGTTTGACTGATTTCACGTCTTTGCTAATATGGCAAAAATGTGTTTGGTAGTTAGCTAACCAACAACTCTAACGATGTATTTGAGAGACAAGTGCTCATTGTGCAACTTTATGTTTTTAATAAACATTGGAAACTATTGTTTACATGTCAACAATCTAAGCCAACCCAGTCTGTTTTGCATCATAGTTCCGCATGCGTCGGTTTTGTTGCTTAACACCCAACCTGTCTATAAGCAAGCACATTCTTCAACAGTCTTCTTCAGACCAGGTTTAAGTTTGATCAATAATTTGTCAAACACTTATCATTTGCTCTTTCCTAAGACATTCCCTTTGAAACTGACTGGGGAGGACATTGAATTGGATAGAGACCAGAGAACATCATAGTTAAGTGAACTCCGGGACCCGTTCTTTGATAGAGAGGTCACCGCTACTCTACTCTCTTGATCACTTCATTAAAGGGTTGCCCATGGCAAGGCCTAACCCTAGACCTAGCAGTCAGTCTCCTCCCCGGATGTTTTCCCAGCTCCCCTTAAATGAGTCTAAAAAGAGATGGAAGAGGTTTAAGAAGTTTCTGGTTAAAATGAGGACACAATTAGTTGAAAAATTTCTTTAGTAGGCGTTTAAAAATGTAAACCCTGGAATGGGCATCCATGGTCTGTGTCCTCTCTGTACCCTTCATATTTTCAATCCGACATTGGGACAGACACAGGACAGGTAAAACAACTGCAATGTGGTCCTCCTTACTCACATAATGCTAACATCTCATTCTTGTCAGCACAGACAGGGATGGTGCTACGAAAGATACTGTATGTATTGTTATTACAGATGAATAGAACAGTAGCCAGAAGGAGCAGATCAAATTCCTGTTGACTCTTTCTTTCAACAAAATTCTAATCTTATACAAACACAGCCCAAACTGTCTGTGGCAGGGCATCTGTCCAAGTAAGTATTATTGATAATTACAGAAATGTCAACATTTATGAAAAACTATCTGTCAAAAGACGAAGGAAATAGCTACCGATTTATTACATAAAGTAACCCAGTCCTGCATGGAACACTACATATGTAGTAAATATTTACAAATGATGGCTAGACTGTTTTGTGGTTGTGGTTTGGTTTCTGATGTCAGAACTTGTGCATATACAGTTGAAGTCAGAGGTTTACATACACCTTAGCCAAACACATTTAAAACTCAAATTTTTCACAATTCCTGACATTTAATCATAGTAAAAATTACCTATCTTAGGTCAGTTAGGATCACCACTTTATTTTAAGAATGTGAAATGTCAGAATAATAGTAGAGAGAATGATTTAATTCAGCTTTATTTCTTTCATCACATTCTCAGTGGGTCAGAAGTTTACATACACTCAATTAGTATTTGGTAGCATTGCCTTTAAATTGTTTAACTTGGGTCAAAGTTTTCAGGTAGCCTTCCACAAGCTTCCCACAATAAGTTTGGTAAATTTTGGCTCATTCCTCCTGACAGAGATGGTGTAACTGAGTCAGGTTTGTGGGCCACCTTGCTCGTACACACATTTTCAGTTCTGCCCACTAATTTTCTATAGGATTGAGGCCAGGGCTTTGTGATGGCCACTCCAACACCTTGACTTTGTTATCCTTAAGCCATTTTGCCACAACTTTGGAAGTATGCTTGGGGTCATTGTCCATTTGGAAGACGCATTTGCGACCAAGCTTTAACTTCCTGACTGATGTCTTGAGATGTTGCTTCAATATATCGACAATTATCCTACCTCATGATGCCATCTATTTTGTGAAGTGCACCAGTCCCTCCTGCAGCAAAGCACCCCCACAACATGATGCTGCCAACCCCGTGCTTCACGGTTAGGATGGTGTTCTTCGGCTTGCAAGCCTCCCCCTTTTTCCTCACAAACATAACGATGGTCATTATGGCCAAACAGTTCTATTTTTGTTTCATCAGACCAGAGGACATTTATCCAAAATGTACAATCTTTGTCCCCATGTGCAGTTGCAAACCATAGTCTGGCTTTATGGCGGTTTTTGAGCAGTGGCTTCTTCCTTGCCGAGCGGCCTTTCAGGTTATGTCGATATAAGACTCGTTTTACTGTGGATATAGATACTTTTGTACCCGTTTCCTCCAGCATCTTCACAAGGTCCTTTGCTGTTGTTCTGGGATTGATTTGCACTTCTCACCAAAAACTTTGTTCATCTCTAGGAGACAGAAAGCGTCTCCTTCCTGAGCAGTATGACGGCTGCGTGGTCCCATGGTGTTTATACTTGCGTACTATTGTTTGTACAGATGAACGTGGTACCTTCCGGTGTTTGGAAATTGCTCCCAAGGATTAACCAGACTTGTGGAGGTCTGCAATTTTTTTTCTGAGGTCTTGGCTGATTTCTTTTGATTTTCCCATGATGTCAAGCAAAGAGGCACTGAGTTTGAAGGTAGGTCTTGAAATACATCCACAGGTACACCGCCAATTGACTCAAATGATGTCAATTAGCCTATCAGAAGCGTCTAAAGCCATGACATCATTTTCTGGAATTTTCCAAGCTGTTTAAAAGGCATAGTAAACTGTATGTAAACTTCTGACCCAGTGGAATTGTGATACAGTGAATTATAAGTGAAATAATCTGTCTGTAAACAATTGTTGAAAAAATTACTTGTGTCATGCAAAGTCGATGTCCTAACCGACTTGCCAAAACTATAGTTTGTTAAAAAGAAATTTGTGGAGTGGTTGAAAAACAAGTTAATGTAAACTTCAACTGTATATATTTTATATAGATTTTGTTGTTGGGGACAGCCCTACTATAGGTTGGTCTCAATACTGTATCCCTGTCTGTACTACTGTAGGTTTGTCTGTACTACTGTAGGTTTGTCTGCGTGTATGAGGCTGACTGTGGGTTTGTAATACTGAACCTTAGAACAGACAGTAGGGCTGTCCCCAACAACAAAAAAACCTTGTTCTTTCGACCAAACAATCGTATTTTTTCCATATATAGACACACCCTGTGTTCGAATAAAATCAACTATATGCATTGAGCTTGTCTGATGCTTAAAGCTTACGGTTTGATGAAATAAGACAAAGGCCTCAAGAGGGTGCCAGAGATCTAGATAAGCAGGGGGGAAAGAAATTAAAATTTAAATCAATTTTTAAAAAAACTTAACCTGACCCAACTGTTCTCCTCCCACTCCTGCTGGCTTTCGCAGATTCTGCCATTACTCTCCTGAAGTTGCCGGTAATAGGCTACACAAGGAGTCGGCAACCTTTCATGTCAAATGCCAATTTACCTTACCATATCTACCAATCTGCGTGCCAGTTATGGTTTTCAAAAGCAAATTTGTGAAAAGGTTATTTCATTTATAATAAACGTCTCCATATCTCAAAATCATTGTCATGTGGTTAATCAAAATTCTATCCAAATGAAAATTATGCAAACCTAAAAAGTAACTTCTATTGCATTGCCAACCATGTAAAAATATCGTACATAAAGCCAACAAATAAAAACATTGCCGCCTCCAAGAATTAAACATCCTGATAAAAATAAATATCCTACGAATCACATTGCAGACAGGCCATGTGTAGCCAATGAACTTGAAACATTGTATAAAATATTCTGGGCCCTCAGAGTTTCCCCACCAGTGAGCTCGGGACAGACACAGCTGTAGGCTATTTGTGCAAGGGATAAGAATCAGTGCTTGACTTGGGCAGGAGCTCACTGGAGCTGAGTACCGGCACCTCAAAATGTTCTACTGCTTGAGCTCCTGTTCCTCTTATAGAATATTAGCGCAAAAGTATTGTGGAGCTCCTGCACCTAAATATAAAACAGTTCCAGCACCCAAAATGAGTACCGGTACCCATTTCAGTCCAAGTCAAGCAAAATAAGAAATCAGGTAGGCCTATTTTATGACGTTTCATGACATTTTCCCCTTTCACGCTGAGTGGTTATTGGAAGGGAGAGAGCTGGAAAGACTTTAAATACATTGAGGAACTATTGTAATTCTCATTTTCTCGCTGTTTGAGGTGAAGACCGGAATAATAATATTGAATGCTTTAACAGAAATTACCATAACCAAAGTAACAAACATTGTAGATTAGAAATTATAGGAATGAACAGTACATGTATTACTGGTGATATGTAATGGGGAATTGATAGACACTAACAATCAAATGCAAACAATTCACACAAGTTATGAAACAATGAATGTGCACAAATTGGCAGGAGAGAGCGCATTGTGCATCTGGGCACATGGTCAATCCGACGTCTGCATTGGCCATACAACATTTATGGTGATATGGCCTCAGCAGAAGTCAGGGAATTCATACTTCTTGCACTTCGCGGAGCAGTGCAGAGCTGTTGTCAAGAAAGTGAGTGTTTTCTACATTTTCTGTCCCCACCTACCGTCAACCAATCATGTCAATGCAGAGCTATACAGAGCCCTCCGCATTGTTAAAACATTTGGGAGGCGCATGGTGATGCGGTACAGAGCTCGATTTGGCCTCTGGAGGCTTCGCAATTGCATCACACCCTCCATATGGAGCCTCCAATCACATTTTCAGATCAAGCATAAAAACAAATTTGTTACTGAGCGACTAAAACAATCTCAGTTGACCAACAGCAAAACAATCGACCAGTCAACTAATTGGGGTCAGCCCTAACAGGCAGGGATACAGTATTGAGACAAACCTACAGTAGTACAGGCAGGGATACAGTATTGAGACAAACCTACAGTAGTACAGGCAGGGATACAGTATTGGACTAGGTGTAAACAGTGTGGGTGATCTATCCCATGTGTAATGGAGCCAGGCTAGGACCAGGTGCAGTTTTATGAGCCATGTGTTTGAGTGAGTGGGATGGAGTGGTGTGTGTGGAACAGAGGGTGTGTGTGAGAGTGGGACAGAGAGATGCTGGGGTCTCCTGTTTATTTTGGCTGTGTCTAAATGACAGGGAGGGTAGTGTGGCAACTTGAAGTTTCAAAGGGCGGCCGTTCAAAGTCAAGGAAACAACACGGATCACACCTCACTGACTGACTTCTACCGCTGCTGTCCCCCTACACACCTCACTGGGCTGAGACTCCATGGGAGTTCTGTGGCTGGCCTGTGAATCAGTCTAGCCTCCAGTACCTGTGTCATCGCATTGAAGACAACATGTTATCGGACTATTGAGATGCATCCTAAATGTTGTAGCGCCACCAAAACATCACATCCTAATGTTCCCATACACAAATGGTGCCGTCTACACTCTTTTACCCGTCACCCCTACCTCCCTCCTGTCATCATGTCACAGCACGCTACCGCATTCCATGCTACAGCTACTACACCAAGCCTCTAAATCATCACCATGCAGGAGCTGCCCTCCTGTCTCTGTCTCCGATGGGTGGGATGGAATGACTATTGAGTAACTAGGGGTTTGGTTCAGTCTAGGCACACTGGATGCCAGTGGCTTAGTTGGTGTGGTCCCTGGTCTGTCTCTCCTCTCTCATCTCCTCCATGCTCTTCATCTGCTTGCCACTCTTCTCTTTGCCTATCATCCACTTTTCTCCTCTCATCTATCATTCTCTCGATTATCCTCCATCTTGCTCCTCTAGGCTCGCCTGGCATTTCCATATGCTGACCTGGTGCATCTGGAAGTGTTTAGGGGTGTGGCTGCAGCTGGGTAGCATTAAGCCTTGCTGATTCCAGAAGCGCCACCTGTCACCTCGTCTCACACACGCACAGCTGTAGCAGAAACGCCACACTTGGGTTTGTTGTTGAGGTTTATTCCCGAGAGGCTGAGACGAAAGAAAAATTCTCTGAGGTCATTGTCACACACACCATTGAGTGATCTTTGTGCAGCAATTACATGTTAGAAAAATTGTTTGGCTTCTACACCAACTGCTTCACAAATCAGTCTCAGCCAGTCTTATTATCTTAAACTGGATCTCACAGACAGTCATGTGTAGTTACCATACTGCAGATCAGATATACCACTGTCTCAGTCTGACAGGGAGTGACTCAGTCAGTCTGCTCTGCTTCATTCAGTTAGAATGACAGAATGTCTGGATGTTAGAATGCAGAGAGCAGCGTTGTAGTTAGTGTTCCGTCACTTACATCCCCATAAGGCAGACTGACAGGATTGGGTGTCTGTTTCAGAGCCTCAAATCTCAGCACACACAACAGTCAACCAATCCTCACATCTAACTCTCTGAGATACACAGCTTAGATGGGAATTCAGTCTATATCGAAGTCAGCAGAACTCAGCAATGGCATATATATAGGGAGTTTGTCAGAAAGAATGAGAGCCCAGAGCATGCATGCAAAGAATTATGGATCAGTGTCTGTTTGTTGTTGGTTTGCAGTAAACATAAGTTACTGGAATTTAGCATGTGTCGTGTGTGAAAATGCAACAACTACATAACAAATCCAACTCTAGATAAGAGAATTCAGCTCAACACAGAATAGATGAGGGTAACGCAGACCACACATCTGCTTTCTCTGCAGCTCCAAATGCAATCACTGTGTCAGAAAACTACCCAACATAGTGTATGTCAACAGGGATAAATGGACAGCAGACACGTTTTAAGGCTCTTCCTTCAAAAAAAGGAAAGAAATTCAGCCGGCCGCGACCGGGAGGTCCATGGGGCGTCGTCCGGGTTAGGGAGGGTTTGGCCGGCAGGGATATCCTTGTCCCATCGCGCACTAGCGACTCCTGTGGCGGGCCGGGCACAGTGCACGCTGACCAGGTCGCTAGGTGTACGATGTGTCCTCCGACACATTGGTGTGGCTGGCTTCCAGGTTGGATGCGTGCTGTGTTAAGAAGCAGTGTGGCTTGGTTGGGTTGTGTTTCGGAGGACGCATGGCTCTCGACCTTCGCCTCTCCCGAGTCCGTGTGGGAGTTGTAGCGATGAGACAAGACAGTAACTACTAACAATTGGATACCACGAAATTGGGGAGAAAGAGGGGGTAAAAAAAAACTACAACATTTAAAAAAAGAAAGAAATTGACCTAGACAATTAAACTGCAGAGGACTTACAGGACCTTATAAACCCCCCAAAACCCTCCACCTCCAGCACCACCCATCAAAATCAGAATCCTCTTCCCCCAGGAGCCTCATCCTTTCTGGGGTAGCTTGAGCAGGATGGTGGCTTCCCTGGTTCACCCCCTGGCCTGCTCGGTGACTGCTGGGACCCCAGTACGGGCCATGGGAATCGAGCTGGAGTATATTTATAGCCAGGCCCCTCTCTGGTGGGGGGACGAAGGGGAGAAAGGCTTGGCAGAGGCTGCTGGGGCCACTTCTTTGGGAGTTCCAAGGAATGTCTGGGTCGACTGAAAGCCTGGGGAATGGAGGCTCAAATAGGGCGAGAGGTGGCCTCAAACTGACATTGGACATCTGAGGAGCCGGATGAGGACAGAGCCCTGAGTCTGCTGAACTAACAGGCCCTAGTCGGGACAGGAAATAGTGACTGATCACAGGAAGTGTGGTTGTAAAGTGTTGAGCCGTCGTCTGACTTTACGTCCAGCTTGACTTCTTTCAAATCTATATCATACCACTTCCATATGGAAACAAATGAGGAACATTGAAAATGACAATGTTTGTCCATCAAGAGGATATTCTTTCAGGTGCTAGATACCGCTACATATCCACGACAGCAAAACATCCTTCTAGGCATTGGAAGGGTTGTGTGCTCTAGCATCAAAACAACCTGGAGGAGGTCATTAGGTGTCATCTCTCATTACCCAGCATCCCCTGGGGTGGATTTATGGGTCTAGTTAATTCTCTACCCCGGTCTCCCATAGAGAGGGGGGGGGGCAGAAAGAGGGAGGGAGGGAGAGAGATGGGGGTGAAGAAAGAGATAGGGCGAGAGAGAGAGGAGGAAAGGGGGGAGGGGCAAACAGATGTAGATCTGCACTTAAAAAGGTGTAGTGCTTTCTCGTAATGGAGGAGAACGAACAGCCCATCCTCAGCAGCCTTCAGTAGGGACAGGGAGATGACAGAGGCACTGAGGCAGAAAATAAAGGTGGTGGTTTTGGAGAAGTTCAGTAACAAATGGACCACACCACTCTGCTACATGGAGGCTAGAGGTGGGGACAGGAGACAAGGAATAGTGATGCCCCGTGTACTGTAGTGTAGTAGATCATTGTAAGTTCTACATTGACACATTCTTAACTACTGACATGAGAGAGGCAGCCACTTTAGTGGTGGTTAGATAACTTCAACTGAGGACCCATTCAGACTCACGGAGAGCTGATTCATAGACACTTACTCTTAACTTAGTTTCACTCTGCTCTTGACTTCCCACAACCTTGGGTGTCGCAGTGGGGTGATGTGTGTCTTGCAGCTCCCTAACTCGATTGTGTCCCTACCCTGGTGTCAAACTGTGAGAGCCTGAGGGTGGTCTGTCACAAAATGCCACAGCTAGAGACTTGGTGTCCGAATCGCAATGTCACAATCACACGCCACATTTCCCCAGACAGAGCTGAGAAGAATTAAACCCAAGCACTTCCCCACTGAGATGAACACACAATGACAACTCTGGTTGCAGTGACAGTACACCACCCACTTAGCTAGTGACCCAAAGCCTGGTGATATGAAGTAGAATGGCTCCATTGTTTGGCATGGGTCCTCAGATAAAGGTAAAGCTAAGATAATGTAGAGTATTGGGTGACAGATTTCAATCCATGCAGTAATTCATCTGTACTGTATATAATTCATTATTCTCCAACTTTTGAAATGAGTTCTAATCATAGTACACTTAATGCTCCCTCTAAGCTGCGCACGGGCGCGCAGTAGCCCCGAGACTGCAGCACAGCCGGGACAGTCGCTCAGAATAAATACAAGCCCACGGAGAGAAGCACAAGACTGAACTTCACTCAACTTTCTAGAGTTTTCCCTGTTTAGTTAACACTATCAACGTTTCCCTTTACTGTGGCAATTGTGATCTGTTGAGCACGACTCAGCCCGTACTCTACACAGACTGGTGCGGCATAGCCAATCAGAGCTACAGTAGGCCTATATGGAAATAGACCATTGCCATATATGGATCTGTGGCGGTTACTTTTAACTGGACTGTGTTTACAGCTGTGGTCTTGAGTAGATGCGCTTGTTTTGAGATCAAAGCAAAGCTGTATGTAGCCACGTGTGCACATTTTGTTCATATCCTTTGCTAGTTAGTGAGTTATTAGCCCAGTTATACATAATTTGTAGTCAGCAATAGGGGAGTGATTACTTCCTACAAGAGATAGAACAGCTATTTCCATGTTAAAATGTTATGGGATACATTTTCTACATTGTTTTTGATGGTAGGCCACTCTGGTAGGTCTACATTATGATCAAATAGCCACAGTAGCCTACTTGGCCACTGTAACTTAAAGCGGGTACAGCCTCAGGTGTTAACAGTAAACGTGCACTTGAAGTTGCACAGAATTTTCCCAACATTCAAGTTTGCTCTCAGCAGAACAAAAATTTGCCTGAAAAAAATAAGGGAACAATGGTTGCACTATAGTTGATGTGGCCTGATCTAGATCAAAGAACTTTTGAGTAGTTACAGCACATCAATAGCAAATGATGATATCAAAACCAACCTGTACCACCCATCCCTAGCTAGGCATGCTTGGTGGCAACACCTCACACATCTATTTTTACAGGCATTGTCACTGTTAACTGCCATCATTGGTTTACAGCTGTCAATCATGCGAGGGATGGACAGGGTGTGGCTACAGACACATTTGACATCCGCAGGATACCCAGTGGCAGGCACACACACACAGGGATGGAAAACTCCCAGCATCCATCCACTGCAGTAGCTAATAGGCTAATAAAGTCTAACTATAGCCTCTTCCCTCCACCATGGCCACAGTGACAGGCTGTAATTGAAGGCGAGGGATATAGGCCTAATGCTGGGTTGACTATAAGCCACAGACAGACCGACAGAGAGAGAGAGAGAAACCCTGGTTCTCGTTGACAGTGAAGAGATCTGTGGTTAGTCGCTGTGCTTCCCTGCCCAGAACTGGCACCGTCCAGGGACAGTGATGACGTCACTCAGAGAGTGTGTTTGTATGCGTGTGTGTCTTTTCACAACTAGAGAGAGTAAACCACAGTCACCCTCTCTCCCCACCACACCCCAGAGTCCAGCATGTGCTGGGCTGAAGCCAGGGATGGTCACAGTGGAAGAGTATAGGCTACACTGCACAGCTGAAGTTTGTGCTTTGTGATCAAACCGTCGGTGAAGTTTAATGAACAGGGAATGCATTCATGGATCTGAAGACCTCAACATCGATCTTCTCTCATACCCAGAAGGGGCTTTTGCTTAAACCTAAACCTCAGTAGATCCAGTGGCTCTCTACTCTCTTTGTAGCTCATGACTAGATCCCGTAGAGAATTGAGAATTCCTCTCTGGGCGTTCCCTCTCGGTGCTGCAGCAGTTACAGTAGCTTTGTGTCCCATGGGTAAAGAATGCTGCTTAGAGGAAGGAACAGCTCCTTCACATACACTCATAAGGACCCACTCCCCCTCCTCAACTACCCTCTCCTCTTCTTCTCCTGTCCTCCTCAGAGATGTCGGTCTACTGTGTTTGGAAACAAACCTCTCCCTCCTCCCCTCCAAACAGCTGTAGGGCTGTGGGATGTAGACAACACTGGGATGTGTGTTTGTGTGAGTGTGACCGGGCTCCATCCCTCATGGGAAGCTACGGACAGTGGAATTGTTGGTGCCGTCACACTCGCCTACATGCATGGGGTCAAAAACAGACCTGGTGCTCGTCTCCTTGCTTGGGACATGAGACTAGAAAAACTGGGTTCAACACCAGACCACACCCATTTCCACACAGCAGTACACCTTTTACCCTGTCAGGTATGTGGAGGCAAACACAAATCCTCTCAGCAAACATTCATTACCCAACTCAACACCTTCCACTGTCAAAAATAACATTTTCCCTTTTCCTACTACAGGTAGCTTCCCTTTCACCAAAATTCCAAGTTGTTATCAGTCACTTGCAGGCCTATTCAGTAGCTCAAAAGTTCAAGCAAATCTTCAAATGCTTATTTTAATCGACCCTTAATGACCTCTTGGTCCAGACCATTATCAGGCCAGTCAATCAACATCACCAATGGTGATGCAATGTGTACAGTAGGAGGCTGAGTAAAAGAAAGAAAAAGAATAATGTCTTCTTACCTCATCATCTGTCCAGAGGAAGATTGGATGGGATGGCAGAGAAGCAGATGGTTCCAGATTCCACACCCGTACGCAGGTTGATGGATACAGGAAGAAAAAAAGAAAAAAAATCAAGGAAAACATTATTTACAACATCTGAAATTCCATTCCATCAAATCCAGAGACTGTCCATAACATATGTTCATCTCAACCTGTGTTTGATCTGGCTCTGGATTATACGATACTGTTAGGTTCAGGTTGTGGTGTTGGCTTGGCTAGGCTGTACTGGAGATAACATCTCAGTGTCATAACCTCGGAATCATAATACTGATGTAGCTCGCAGTGTGGTTCGTTCTTGGATAGTCTGGTTAGCCAGACGAGAAGAAAGCATCTTTATCATCGTTATCAACGTTGCTGACACAATGTCTGACTAACCAGCTGTTGATGGCTATTAAAAGCCACTAGCTGTTAAACAAATTGCAATGTGTGAGAATGTGTGAGAGAGCGAGAAAAACACAAGGGGAGTGTGAGGAAGCAAGAATGTGTGTGTGTGCATGAATAGATCAAATGTGTGTGAGGGGGAGAAAAGTATGCACATACTTGAGTGTGTACTAGAGACTGCGTGCTTGTACAGTGCGTGCTTACAGCTTACACTATACACAGCATACTACGTCAAAAGGGGCAGCGGCTCGACATATTTCTAGGTTTAGGCTGGGCGCCAGCCAGCGACATCAAACCCACAATTCCTACCCAGGCCTTCTGAGGAAATGTAGCCTGACTGAAAGCAAGGCAGAGACAGAAACTCAAAATCACCAGTGTGCTGGAGATGTTATATTCAGTAAAGTTTTCCTTCCACGCACATCTTAATATGATATACTTTTTCTAACAACTCGCACACCTATGTAAAGCAAGGCAGAGAAAGGGCTGCTGGGTTTACATGGAGGCTACAGAGCACGCACTCCAGAGCAGAGGGGACATGTGGAGCTGGTATAAGGAGATTATAGACTCACACCACCACCATGTATGTATGCTATGATCACTTCAGACACAGCCGTTCCTAATCCACGCTCACTCAATTATCCCCACAGCTGACCAAAGGGATGCACGTTTTCATTCCCTTTAAAACAAGATTTACGGTAAAATACAATTTTAGGTCAAATTCCCTCTGCAATGCCCTGCAAGTTAATTCAAATCAATTGTGTCCGTCTACCGTTTCACTGATTGAAATGCGTTACATCAAAGTCTGAGGCAATTGGCAAGGCATGTCACAAAATGTCTTCCAAGACAGTAAGACAGATAACATCTCATTATAAGATGGGGATAGCCTACATACAGTACCAGTCAAAAGTTTGGACACACCTACTCATTCCAGGGTTGTCTTTATTTTTTTACTATTTTCTACATTGCAGAATAATAGTGAAGACATTAAAACTATGAAATACTACGTGATTCCATATGTGTTAAGCAAAAAAAATGTGTTAAACCAATCAAAATATATTTGAGATTTTTCAAAGTAGCCACCCTTTGCCTTAACAGCTTTGCACACTTTTTGCATTCTCTCAACCAGCTTCACGAGGTACTCACCTGGAATGCATTTCAACTAACAGGTGTGCCTTGTTAAAAGTTAATATCTTTCCTTCTTAATGCATTTGAGCCAATCAGTTGTGTTGTGACACGGTAGGGTTAGTATACAGAAGATATCCCTATTTGGTAAAAGACCAAGTCCATTTTATGGCAAGAACAGCTCAAATAAGCAAAGAGGAACGACAGTCCATCATTACTTTAAGACATGACGGTCAGTCAATACAGAACATTTCAAGGACTTTGAACATTTATTCAAGTTCAGTCGCAAAAACCATCAAGCGCTATGATGAAATTGGCTCTCATGGAGGACCGCCACAGGAAAGGAAGACCCAGAGTTACCTCTGCTGAGGAGGATAAGTTCATTAGAGTTACCAGCTTCAGAAACTGCAGCCCAAATAAATGCTTCACGGAGTTTAAGTAACAGACACATCTTAACATCAACTGTTCAGAGCATACTGTGTGAAATCAGGCCTTCATGTTCAAATTGCTGCAAAAGAAACCACTACTAAAAAGGACACTAATAAGAAGACTTTCTTGGGCAAAGAAACACGAGCAATGGACAATAGACCGGTGGAAATCTGTGCTTTGGTCTGATGAGTCCAAATTTGAGATTTTTGGTTACAACCGCTAGGTCTTTGTGAGACGCAGAGTAGGTGAACGGATGATCTCTGCATGTGTGGTTCCCATTGAAGCATGGAGGTGGTGGTGTGATGATTTGTGGGTGCTTTGCTGGTGACACTGTCAGTCATTTATTTAGAATTCAAGGCACACTTAACCAGCATGGCTACCACAGATTCGGCAGTGATACGCCATCCCATCTGGTTTGCACTTAGTGGGACTATCATTTGTTTTTCAACAGGACAATGAACCAAAACACCTCCAGGCTGCGTAAGGGATATTTCACCAAGAAGGAGAGTGATGGAGTGCTGCATCAGATGACCTGGCCTCCACAATCACCTGAATCAACCCAATTGAGATGGTTTGGGATGAGTTGGACAGCAGATTGAAGGAAAAGCAGCCAACAAGTGCTCAGCATATGTGGGAACACCTTCAAGACTGTTGGAAAAGCATTGCTGATGAAGCTGGTTGAGAGAATGCCAAGAGTGTGCAAAGCTGTCAAGGCAAAGGGTTGCTACTTTGAAGAATCTAAAATATATTTGGATTTGTTTAACACTTTTTTGGTTACTACATGATTCCATGTGTTATTTCATAGTTTTGATGTCTTCACTATTATTCTACAATGTAGAAAATAAAGAAAACCAAGGAATGAGTAGGTGTCCAAACTATAGACTGGTACTGTACATACAGTATATATATGTATTTTGTTGTAACAATGGCTGTACTGATAATATAATGGCTGGCCTTGATTTCAGTGTGGATTGTGTGATGACCTACATGGAGTGCCTCTCTAACCATGATGCTGTTAGTGAGGCCACAGTGGTCTGGGATGGCTGCGTCTCTCCAACGAGAGTTCACTGAGGAATGTCCACCGCTAGCCACTATGACTGGGTCGGCCATCAGCAGGCATGGGTTCAAATGCTATTTGTTTGATTACAAATACTTTTAGCCACGCTTGATTGAGCTTGCCTGGTGCAGTGGAGTCAATGGGAGTGACAAAATTGCTAACTCCCCCATATGGCACTTCAGACAGGCTCAATTAAACTCTCAAAGTATTTTAAAGATTTCAAGTACTATTTGAACTCGGGCCTCTGGTCATCAGTCTACCACTACTGGATGTTTTCCCAGCTGGACTACAGAGAGCAGCTTCATCTACATTAACGTCCTACTGTAAAGTAGTAGGGTTCCTTCCCAATGTTTTGGGTTGGGTATCAAAAGGTTGGGTCTTATATTTGTACTTGTTTAAGAAAGAACTAATTTCTAAATGTGTTAAATCAGTTCAAATAGGTTAATTACACAGGCGTAGATTCCAATTTGAGCTACTATAAACAGTGACCGTTGACAACTAAAAATGGAAGGAAGAAGGCGGCCAAATTAAAACCTTGCTCGGTCTCAGAAAGTAATACAATTTAGTGAGGATTGTTGAGTTCACAAAAACCTACAACCTGTATTTGGAAAAGGGACAATGGATTGAGAAAAAGCCACTGTTTCAGTCTACTTATACCATATAAAGGAATACATGACTGTCAGCTGACTCTGCTGGCTGCAGTAAAGTACATCCATGAATACTTTCAGAAGGCACTGTATATCCCCCTTTCTAACCCTTTCTCTCTGTCCCCTCTTTCTCTTAAGGCAACAGTCTGGACTAACCAGATGTCTATCAGTGGTGGCATCATCGGAGCACAGAGCTAAAAGGAAAATAATTACAGTTGGGCACAAGTACACACAATCATTGTGGAATTGTGAAATGTTCATTTACTCCGTGACTTGTGTTGTATGCAAAAGAAACTATGCTCTCTACAGAAACAGTCAGGTCATCGTTGGATAAGACCTAGTCAGGAGTAAAAACAATGCTCACCCTGATACAGAGAGTACCAGGGTAGACACAGATGAGCCAGTTTCCCCAGAGGCTGACTGGAGAATAAAGGGCTTTATTCAACTGGAGGAAAGAGATTCTCCAAAACGTCAGTCAGTGCAATGGTCAGGGGGCAACTTTCACTGGGAACATGTCCCCACCACATTCGAACATTTCATTTTTGCCCTTGGAATGTGATACAAAACAATGCCGGGTGCTTTAGGACCATGCGGACGCAATATGCAGATTAGACAAGGAAATTATATATCCACCACCTCTTGTGAACTGCACAGCCGATCACTTGAAGGTATGGATGGCTTTTTCACTTACTTTCCTGCCTAAAAGGGTAAAACTCAGCCCAACAAGACAGCATAAGCCATACATCTGATTTATGACCACTGTTTAAAGTAAATATGTAACGACTCAGGGAGCGGGTTTTCGTGGGTATTTCTGGTGTACCAGGAACTTCTCTCTCTGCAAGTGAAGGCATACATTTTTCGCATAAACTACTCATTTACCTCCCCTCTCTCCTACTGGTCCATAAATAGTAGTGTGCTATGTTGTGAGTGTCACATAATTATTGCATAACTATACATTTCTGGGCACCACTTTAACAAACAATACGTGTGCGACCAGCAATCTGTACGCCAGCCTAGATAAATACGATCCCAACGAAGGAGCGCACGAAACGCAGCCGGACGCAAAACCACCTGCGATGCAAACAAACCGACCAATTAGGAATTGTTTTCCGACATTCTCCTCCGAGTACACCTGCATAGGCTAGTTATTGGCACACTCACCTTCCTATATAGACTTGATTGACTACTCACCGTGGTTGAACATTGTTGTCCTAAACCTGTTGTTGTAAGACGAATTTTCCATTTCGCATTTGCAGTAAGAAGGAATGCTATTCCAAAACTCTTGAGTCCTCCGTTTGGGGTTTACGTGGGGTATTCCGTGTTTTTATTGCGCAGGACAATGGTGCTTGCGACCCACCTACCCTATAATAAATTGTGCAGGAGGCAGCTCTGCTTCTTCTTCCACTGCTATTCCTTGCAGCGCTGCCTTTTCTAAAGTGCAACAACACTGAATGGCAGCTTCTGTGTGAAGCGATTTTAACAGCGCACGTCCAGTAGCGGCGCCAGATCGTGACGTCACACGGCACAGTTCTCACCACGGTCAGAATGAAAACAATCGCACATGGATGCGCAGGGTGCATAAAATAATGGTAACGTGTGCCTGAGAAATGTACCCTTCCATCTGCAGGGAGGGAGATTGCATTGGCTAGTTAAAATGAATTACATAATAGTGTAAATGTAGGTTAGGCTATACTAGCCTGACGATTCGATTCACAGTAACTTCTTCCCGCTGCTCTGTCGTTTGCTACATAAGAAACGAACGTCTGTGAGCGTGTCATAGCGTTTGGCCGGAGCAAGGGTAGCCAGGCAAAGGCTATTAGGCCTACATGAATGTCTTATTTTGGATAATCTAGTTAAAACATTCAACCTCCAGCTGCGTACCCCCTCTAGCACCAGGGTCAGCGCACTCACAAATGTTGTTGTTGCCATCATTGTAAGCCTGCCACACACACACTATATGATAGATTTATTAAACATAATAATGAGTGTGAGTTTTTGTCACAACCCGGCTCATGGGAAGTAGCGAAGAGCTCTTATAGGACCAGGGCGAAATAATAATATAATAATAATAATAATCAATTATTTAGCTCTTTATTTAACCCTCTTACATATAAAACCTTATTTGTTCATCGAAAAATGTGAATAACTCACCACAGGTTAATGAGAAGGGTGTGCTTGAAAGGACACACATATCTGATTAAATTCAATTTTCACAGAACCGCTTGTTGCAATTTCGATGAGGCTCTCTTGTTCAGATATCGATAAGTGGACTGGAGGCAGGGCATGAAAGGGATATCGAATCCAGTTGTTTGTGTCGTCCGTTTCGGGAAAGTACCTGCGTAATTGCGCACCCAACTCACTCAGGTGCTTCGCTATATCACATTTGATATTGTCCGTAAGCTTGAGTTCCTTTGCACACAAAAAAATCATACAATGATGGAAAGACCTGTGTGTTGTCCTTGTTAATGCAGACAGAGAAGAACTCCAACTAAATCATAGCCTCAATTTTGTTCAGCACATTGGATATAGTTGCGGAGAGTCCCTGTAATCCTAGATTCAGATCATTCTGGTGAGAAACTCGTCATCATGCAAGCGGCCAGACAAGTCAAAATTATGGTCAGTAATGAGATAAGCTCGTCTCTCAATTAAAAAAAACGTGTCAATACTTTGCCCCTTGATAACCAGCGCACTTCTGTATGTTGTAAAAGCGTTAAATGGTCGATGCCCATATCATTACATAATGCAGAAAATACACGAGAGTTCAGGGGCCTTGCTTTTACAAAGTTAACTATTTTCACTGTAGTGTCCAAAATGTCTTTCAAGCTGTCAGGCATTCATTCCCTTGGCAGCAAGAGCCTTTAGGTGGATGCGTTACCACTCCACTATGTCTCCCTGTCATGGCTTTTGCGCCATCCGTACAGATACCAACACATCTTGACCATCAAAGTCCATTTGATGTCACAAAGCTGTCCAGTACTTAAAAAATATCCTCTCCTGTTGTCCTGGTTTCCAGTTGTTTGTAGAAGAGGATGTCTTCCTTAATTGAGCCCCATAAATGTGACAGACATATACCAGGAGCTGTGCCAGGCCCGCCACGTCTGTTGACTCATCCAGCTGTAATGCATAGAATTCACTGGCTTGTATGCGAACCCGACTTGTGGAGGGCTACAATTTAATTTCTGAGGTCTTGGCTGATTTCTTTTTATTTTCCCATAATGTCAAGCAAAAAGCCATTGAGTTTGAAGGTAGGCCTTGAAATACATCCACAGGTACACCTCCAATTGACTCAAATGATGTCAATTAACCTATCAAAAGCTTCTAAAGCCATGACATCATTTTCTGGAATTTTCCAAGCTGTTTAAAAGGCACAGTCAACTTAGTGTATGTAAACTTCTGACTCACTGGAATTGTGATAGTGAATTATGAGTGAAATAATCTGTCTGTAAACAATTGTTAGAAAAATGACTTGTGTCATGCACAAAGTAGATGTCCTAACCGACTTGCCAAAACTATAGTTTGTTAAAAAGAAATTTGTGGAGTGGTTGAAAAATGAGTTTTAATGATTCCAACCTAAGTGTATGTAAACTTCCGACTTCAACTGTATATATATATATATATATATAACTCAGCAAAAAAAGAAACATCCCTTTTTCAGCACCCTGTCTTTCAAAGATAATTCGTAAAAATCCAAATAACTTAACAGATCTTCATTGTAAAGAGTTTAAACACTGTTTCCCATGCTTGTTCAATGAACCATAAACAATTAATGAACATGCACCTGTGGAACGGTCGTTAAGACACTAACAGCTTACAGACGGTAGGCAATTAAGGTCACAGTTATGAAAACTTAGGACATTAAAGAGGCCTTTCTACTGACTCTGAAGAACACCAAAAGAAAGATGCCCAGGGTCCCTGCTCATCTGTGTGAACGTGCCTTAGGCATGCTGCAAGGAGGCATGAGGGCTGCAGATGTGGCCAGGGAAATAAATTGCAATGTCCGTACTGTGAGACGCCTAAGACAGCACTACAGGGAGACAGGACGGACAGCTGATCGTCCTTGCAGTGGCAGACCACGTGTATCAACACCTGCACAGGATCGGTATATCCAAACATCACACTTGCGGGACAGGTACAGGATGGCAACAACAACTGCCCGAGTTACACCAGGAACGCACAATCCCTCCATCAGCACTCAAACTGTCCGCAATAGGTTGAGAGAGGCTGGACTGAGGGCTTGTAGGCCTGTTGTAAGGCGGGTCCTCACCAGACATCACCGGCAACAACGTCGCCTATGGGCACAAACCCACCATCGCTGGACCAGACAGGACTGGCAAAAGTGCTCTTCACTGACAAGTTGTCTCACCAGGGGTGATGGTCGGATTCGCGTTTATCGTCGAAGAAATGAGCGTTACACCAAGGCCTGTACTCTGGAGCGGGATTGATTTGGAGGTGGAGGGTCCATCATGGTCTGGGGCGGTGTGTCACAGCATCATCGGACTGAGCTTGTTGTCATTGCAGGCAATCTCAACACTGTGTGCTACAGGGAACACATCCTCCTCCCTCATGTGGTACCCTTCCTGCAGGCTCATCCTGACATGACCCTCCAGCATGACAATGCCACCAGCCATACTGCTCGTTCTGTGCCTGATTTCCTGCAAGACAGGAATGTCAGTGTTCTGCCATGGCCAGCGAAGAGCCCAGATCTCAATCCCATTGAGCACGTCTGGGACATGTTAGATCAGAGGGTGAGGGCTAGGGCCATTCCCCCCAGAAATGTTCAGGAACTTGCAGGTGCCTTGGTGGAAGAGTGGGGTAACATCTCACAGCAAGAACTGGCAAATATGGTGCAGTCATGAGGAGATGTGCTGCAGTACTTAATGCAGCTGGTGGCCACACCAGATACTGACTGTTACTTTTGATTTTGACCCCCCCCCTTTGTTCAGGGACACATTATTCCATTTCTGTTAGTCACATGTCTGTGGAACTTGTTCAGTTTATGTCTCAGTTGTTGAATCTTATGTTCATACAAATATTTACACGTGTTAAGTTTGCTGAAAATAAACGCAGTTGACAGTGAGGACGTTTCTTTTTTTGTTGAGTTTATATATGTTAATCACATTTTTATTTGCCATACCCCCGACGGCATTGCGCGTATGTACCCCCAGTTTGGGAATACCTGGTCAAGTTGTATTGAGATTTTATAATGACTGCTTCTTTATAATTTTGTATTTATTTAACTAGGCAAGTCAGTTAAGAACAAATTCTTATTTACAATGATGGCCTACTCCGGCCAAACCCTAACCCGGACAACACTGGGCGTCGCCCTATGGGACTCCCAATCACGGCCGGTTGTGATACAGCCTGGAATCAAACCAGGGTCTGTAGTGATGCCTCTAGCACTGAGATGTAGTGCCTTAGACCAGTGTGCCATTCGGGAGCCCCATTTTCTATAATGAATATTAAATCACTTAATTTAGCCGTACTTGATTAGTTATCCCATTAATAAATCAATCAATCACAGCTGCTCACCAGAGACCTGATTACTGTAGCTGAATAAGATCTGTTAGAGCAGGACTGGAACAAAAGCCAGCACACACAGTGGCTTTCCAGGAAGAGGCTTGGCCACCTCTACTGTGTAGGAAAATACAACTTGTTGGTTGAAGAGAAGACAATGTTTTTTCAGCAATTAAGGTAATTTGAAATTAGTTAATTCTTGAGAGCAAAAGCTAAATTCATTCATGACAATAGTGAAGTCAGTAGCCTACTTCAGTGAGAAAGTTAAAGGATTTCACTGAGGAGGTGACGACTGCTTTAGTTGTAGCATCATAATCATCTGGGGTTGATCAAATCAAATCAAATTTGTTATTTGTTATTGCGGGTGTAGCGAAATGCTTGTGTTTCTAGCTCCAACAGTGCAGTAATATCTGACAAATATTATCTAACAACACACACAATCTAAAGTAAAGGAATGGAATTAAGAATATAAAAATATTTGGACGAGCAATGTCGGAGCGGTATAGACTAAGATACAGTAGAATAAAACAGAATACAGGAGGGATGAAAGGTGGGTCCTCCAGAGCTGCCTGTCCTCCAGACACAATCTCCTCCTACTCCAGTAGTACTCTTTTGTATAGTAGTCATATCAAATGTAAAGGATATAAATAACCATACAATAAATTACACACAGGCCTCTAATTTCATTAAAAGAGCAACACATTTATTCCAGCTGTGATGAAATAGTGGTCTCCTAGGGTTCTCAATGTTCACGTTCAGGATTAAAGTGCAGAATAGTTCACAGCTTGTGTACATAAAAAAATAAAAAAAATAAAGTAAATCAAATGAACCACAATCCCTAAGATATCAAAAATGATGATGGAGAAGTATGGAAAATATAAATATGATACAGAACAAGCGGAACGTCTCATCATAATAAAACAAAATATCAGCAACGATGTTAAATCCATTCATTATCATCAGGCTTGCACTTGAATTTTATACAAAAAAATCTGTTCAAACAAACGTGTTTAGTCGAGTTGTTGGCAAGGCTAGCTTTAAAACAAAGGCACAGCATATTGTTCAGCGGTAAGGATCCTTTGCAAAGAAGTGCTGCGGAAACATTGTCATCCATACAACCACATGCTTGACAATAATGTGGCTTTGACAGACATGGTGATACATACGCACAAACATGGCAGTCATATACATACTTCCAATTGAATTCCCATTATGCCCATTGATTAACACATTAGCAGAAGATGTACATAAGAAAGATATATTTTTCAATACTGATTTTATACTTTGACAGGTAGGTAGAGGACTTCATGCTCATTGGAGGCTTATTGTACTACTGCGATTGTGGAGATTGAATAGGCCAGTAAGTATAACCTTTTCACATTACTGAGCCATGACAAGCCAAACGGATTTGGCCTTGTTTCGCTTCCACCCTAGTTTCTGGAATCGTTCTGGAAAGGAAAATATCTAGCCAGCGCTATTCGGTTCAGCACAATAGTGTGAAAAGGGCACTGCACAAGTGCTCTCTTTTGATGACAGACTAACAATGGTTTAAACCTCTCTGGACATCACAGTAAGGTGAAGCAGTCGAGAAGACACAGAACTTCATTCACAAAGGATCGGTCTATAGGCAGCAGGCAGACCATGGTTATCTCATCCTCTCTGTAGCAAACTAGAATCATTTAACTAACAAGGCTGAATAGTTTGGACATTTAGAAGGTAGACCTGCGAGGCATCTCTTCCGTACCTCTCAAAGTTGCATGTTCCATGTTTTTAAAGTTGAGCATATGTCTGAAATGTGAACCAGGTTAGACACAGACATGCTATGACATTAGAGTGATCTAATAATCAATACCTGCAGGCATCAGAATGGCCACCTAACTCTGGTTTGCTACGAAGGAGGAAGAATTTCCCAGGACACATGTTTACAACTGAATTGAAAGGCTCCATCAGTGACTTGCATTCATATTATTACCGTCATTTTATTTCTTTATCACAAGTAATCCAAAATTGAAAGTGCAAATCAAAGTACTCAAATCTATACAAAAAGATTTCAGTCGTTATATATCAAAAAGAGATGCTGTGTTTTTTCTTTATTTCGTCTTTTTCCCTGTCTCCTTTGTACACTCTTTCCTTACTCTCTTTCTTTCCTTTTTTCCTTTCAATAACAATTTCTGTTTTAAAGTGAAAAGAATAGCTTGGTTTTACAGCAGAAGTGACCACAGTAGCAAGTACACCATGCAGTTCATCTTCTAGTGCAAAGAGGAATAGAAAAAATGTTTGATGGAAAAAGAACACGCGTGAGAGAATGAGTGACAATGTGTTCAAGAGAAAAATTGACATACAGTAAGAGATTATTTTCAAGAGAGTGTAGTATGCGATGCACAACGACAGACAGACATATAGATAATATTTACAGCCAGCAGTTTGTGTGTAAACAGACGGCCTCTCATAGGGAGCTCCATGTAGAGGAGACTAGGGTTGTGACTAGGTTTGTCTCCAGGACAGAGAGGATTGTTGTCAGACAGACACTATGACATGACTGTCTGTCTGTCTCCAACACTTCCCACTACATCTGTCCTGCTATGGATGACTAAAGAGCTCTATAGTAACAACTAATGAATCATCCTCAATTTCTTTTGAGAGGAATAAAGGGTAAATGTGGCTTGGCATATAATGCCAAACTACATAACCTTATTTTTATGTGACTGAGTTGATTCTCTTCTTATTACATTCAATTGAGGCGATACCTACGGAGTAGTTATATCCGAGGTCATAGTCAGGGCACTCTCTGGAGTCTAGACCAGATCAAAGGCTGCTGTAAACAAAATAATTTGATATGCAGAGATAACAATGGGAGTAAATGAGACACATCATGTGAGAGTGCTTACACTTACAGTGAGGGTAGGTAGGGGTGAGCTAGGACCCTAAGATGCTTTCTTACTTCGTATTAACTTCCTAAAAGACCCTTATCTCTGTCTGTCACCATGGCATCGCGAGACAGGAAGTCATCATCACTGTTGAAAGGAATCTGCTCCATATCAGCTACTACTGCCTAACTTTTCATTTTTTTCTTCTTCTCCTTAATTTCAGCAGGTAGCCCAATAAAAATATAACAATGTAGCATACATTATAAGTATACAAAATATGTCTGTACATTTACAATATTTAAAACATTTACAATATTATAATATCACTGGCTACATACAGTACCAGTTAAAAGTTTGGACACACCTACTCATTCAAGGGTTTTTCTTTGTTTTTACTATTTTCTACATTGTAAAATAATAGTGACGACATCAAAACTATGAAATAACACATATGGAATCATGTAATAACCAAAAAAGTGTTAAATAAATCAAAATATATTTTATATTCCTCAAAGTAGCCTTTGCCTTGATTACAGCTTTGCACACTCTTGGTATTCTCTCAACCAGCTTCACCTGGAATGCTTTTCCAACAGTCTAGAAGGAGTTCCCACATGTTGAGCACTTGTTGGCTGCTTCTCCTTCACTCTGCAGTCCAACTCATCCCAAACCATCTCAATTGGGTTGAGGTCGGGTGATTGTGGAGTCCAGGTCATTTGATGCAGCACTCCATCACGCTCCTTCTTGGTCAAATAGCCCTTACACAGCCTGGAGGTGTGTTGGGTCATTGTCATAATGAAAAACAAATGATAGTCCCACTAAGCGCAAACCAGATGGGATCGCTGCAGAATGCTGTGGTAGCCATGCTGGTTAAGTGTGCCTTGAATTCTAAATAAATCACTGACAGTGTCACCAGCAAAGTACCCCCACACCATCACACCTCCTCCTCCATGTTTCACGGTGGGAACCACACATGCGGAGATCATCCGTTCACCTACTCTGCGTCTCACAAAGTCACGGCGGTTGGAACCAAAAATCTCACATTTGGACTCATCAGACCAAAGGACAGATTTCCACCGTTCGAATGTCCATTGCTCGTGTTTCTTGGCCCAAGCAAGTCCCTTCTTCTTATTGGTGTCCTTTAGTAGTTGTTTCTGTGCAGCAATTTGACCATGAAGGCCTGATTCACAGTCTCTTCTTAAAATGTTCCGTATTGACTGACCTTCATGTCTTAAAGTAATGATGGAATGTTGTTTCTCTTTGCTTATTTGAGCTGTTCTTGCCATAATATGGACTTGGTCTTTTACCAAATAGGGATATCTTCTGTATACTAACCCTACCGTGGCACAACACAACTGATTGGCTCAAATGCATTAAGAAGAAATTCCACAAATTAACTTTTAACAAGACACACCTGTTAATTGAAATGCATTCCAGGTGACTACCTCATGAAGCTGGTTGAGAGAATGCCAAGAGTGTGCAAAGCTGTCATCAAGGCAAAGGGTGGCTACTTTGAAGAACTCAAATATAAAATATATTTTGATTTGTTTCACACTTTTTTGGTTACTACATGATTCCATATGTGTCATTTCATAGTTTTGATGTCTTCACTAGTATTCTACAATTTAGAAAATAGTAAAAATAAAGAAAAACCCTGGAATGAGTAGGTGTGTCCAAACTTTTGACTGGTACTGTACATTGGGTGGGTTGAGTTTGAATACACAAGATTTCACCTCGATGTGAATGAAATAAGGAGAAAGAGAGTAATAAACTCAAATGAAATAGAAAAATGTACAAAAGGTATGAAAGAAGTCTACCTCAAAGTGAAGTCAGTGCTGCACAGTGAGAGAAGGAACACAGTCATTCATGGACCATGTATTCTACACTACCAGGGACATCACTTTAAGAATGCATCCCAAATGGCACCCTATAATGCACTACTTTGGTAATACCCTTTGGGACCTGGTCTTAAGCAGTGCACTATAAAGGGAATAGGATGCCATTTGGGACACACATGTCATCAGTAGAGGGGGAGAGGAGGAGACAACAGACAAGGCTTACTGGACACAGACTGGGCTATTTACAGTCATGCAATGTTTAAAAAGCTTTTTGTTTATGCTCAAAAGCTTTTGCTCGATTATATTCTACATCCGGACTGTGTGTGTGCGTCTCAACTTATGTGTTTGGTTTTATCCACATAAAAGGCCCCTTTCTTTAGCATTTCAAAAAGCGGTTTTGATATCATAAAATCAAACCAAAGTCACACAGAGGAACACTTTTCAAACACGTTGTTGCACAAATACTCTGGAGGAAGGAGCCCGACCAATGAGGCTGAAGCATCCTTTCTTCTTTTCTGTTTTAGAGACGTCTGAATATGCTTTAACACCATAAGATAAAGATTACATGAGTGTTAAGATGGATGATTTCACAGCTGGGATTGACTGATACTGCTAGCTAGCAGTTACCAGCCTGACATTCAGCTAAGGTACAGCAATCATCAGACTGAAGCTATGATAGTGGTAATGTTAGTCTGAGTGAGTCTCTCTTGGTTGGAGTTGAATGAGTGAGTGCCTTTAGGCAAGGCTGGCTTTTCCCATCCTCGTTTCCCCCTGAGTCTATACAGCCCATCGACAGCCCACTGTCAGCCTTCATGACCACTGTGACTGCTGTGGCATGAGGAGGTACGTACAGAGTTCCTGCCCCACCCCTCCCTGGACAGTGCAATGCAACTACTCCATTGCCAGAGGTACCGTAGGCTCTACTACCCTCCTCAATGACCACCATAACCCCCTCTCTCTGCCCACTCTCATGGGCTGAGACCAGCAGCATTCCGCTCTGTTCCGGATCCCTTCTACTCCGGAGTCTCGGGGTGCGGGGGCAGGCCGTTTTCAGACCGCATGGCTGTGCAAGCCATGGTGGGGGCAGTGTGGTTTCCCCAGAATGCTTTGTGTAGCATGTCGAGCTCGGACACCACCGGCAGGCGGATCTCCAGGTGCATCTTCAGGTTCTCCAGCCACTCCTCCAGCTTGGTGAAGGCGGGGCTACAGACAGAAGAGCCAATCAGTCTTAGACTAGTGATGTCAACCTAGATCACATTTTATTTTTATTTGATTTAACCTTTATTTAACTAGGCAAGTCAGTTAAGAACAAATTCTTATTTACAATGACGGCCTAGCCCGGCCAAACCCCAAACCGGACGACGCTGGGCCAATTGTGCGCCGCCCTATGGGACACCCAAACACGGCCGGTTGTGATACAGCCTGGAGTTGAACCAGGGTCTGTAGTGATGCCTTAGACCGCTGCGCCACTCGGGAGCCCATAAATCAGTTACCATGGAAGTTATGGGACACGAGACTTATAATACACCAACACTCAACATAAATAGTATTATCAAACAATAGTTTCCACTCATAAGACAAATACCTGGAAAAGTGTTCCTGTATGAATCATCCGTGTACAGAAGGTCAAGTTTAATCTACACCCCAAAAATCTCACACAGCATGGCGATACATGACTTAGGTCAGTGTCAGACACTACACACTCACCGTTTCTCAGCATCCAGGTCACAGCAGAGGACAGCCATAGGGAAGAAGGCAGGGGGGCAGTCTGGAGGACAGAAGTGCTCTAAGAAGCCTATCACATTCAGCCCAAAGTCATGGGCCCTGGGCAAGTAGTCTGGGTCTGCATTCACCCTACCGATGATCTGGAGGGGGAGAGAGAGAGGTTTACAGTAAGGAAAGGGCAAAAGGCGCTGTTGTTATAAGTTATAACACCAGTTATACGTTATAACACCAGTTATGAAGCTGGATCATTAGTCATAAACTGATATCAGATATCACGACTGCTTGCCAGATTCTTATTTAAACCTACAGATGTAGGATCTTAATTTGATCACTATTTTCTTTCATGCACCGTAGGAAATGCAATTGAGCTTTGTGATTTACATAAGTTCACTGAAAACCAACAATAACAGACGGTTATATTAACAGTATTGCACTTTCCATATAGCCTGCTTTTGGCCAGCTAATAGCCTAACCACCAATCAAGCGACATTATGGACTAAACGTTCAAATCCTGTTGCTGCAGGATTATTTTGCTGTGACAATATAGGTCAAATTAAGATCCTACATATGTACATCTGACTTATTGTTCTGAGACTCCAGGCCCAGGGGAAAGGCAGTCCCCAATAACAGGGTATACCAAGCATAGAGGGACTGAGGGTATGCCCAATGGCACCCAAGGGACCACCAAACGAAGCCAGATCAGCTAGCTAGACCACAGGCAGCCCCTGTCCCTGTCAGTCACCCACCACATAGAGAACTTCCCCTCTGTAATCCTGCCTCTGTAGAGGCCCTGGCTAATGGCGTCCATGTGGAGATAGACCCACTGCATCTCTCACTGCAGCGTTATTTTAATGTTTTAACAGAGCAGTTCAACCCATTGCTGCTGGTGACCAACCCTAATGGTTACCATGCTGCTTGGTTGGTCTCTCGCTCTCCTTCTCTCTCTCCCTATCTACTTTAAGATAACTCAAAAGGATTTAATGAGGAACACGAATACGTTTGACTATTGTTTCCATATTCTGCTGTCATGGGCACTCACTTCACAAAGCATGATCCCGAAGGAAAAGATGTCCACCTTTTCATCATAGCTTTTCCCTGTGAGAGAAGACATTCCAAGTAAAACATGAGGTTATTCGTTTCAGAGTACTGACATAATGTATTACAGTATGTGGTGTTGAAACAACTGAAGAATTCACATTTTTCTGTTTAAAACCCATTTGGTTGAGTCATTCGATTTAAGTGCAATTCAGGCAATGGTGGTTAAAACAGGTCCACCCTGAACACCCACATACCGTGGATCATCTCCGGGGCCATCCAGTAGGGGTTGCCCACTACAGTGTATCTCTTCCTGCGGTCAGGTTTCTTCTGCAGGAGACTCTTGTCCTGGATCTTGTCTTCCACCATCAGCCGAGCCAGCCCAAAGTCTGCCACCACCACACTGTTATTCTACAGGGAGACAGAGAGGGGACAAACAGAGCAGACAGAGTCATTCATACGTGATCAGAGTGAGCAGCTGAACATTGTATGCTAGAAAACACTTGGTTTGTTATTTTTGATTAAAACAAAACTGCTATTCATTAAATACAAATACCGAACTTTTAACAGCTAGGACCTCTATTTCTTGTCTCGGAATCCTGCTTAACAGACAGATTGAAGCCTGCTTGACTGAGACGCTAAACTGCTAGCCAGCAAGCTAACGAAGTTGGTACCAGATGAGTTTTGCAATGGAGCCCTCTGTCTGGAGAAAAAAATTAATGGTTCCAGCGCTGTATCTACTACCCTTTGTTTCGAGACAAACCGGATCACTCGGAGTTCCAATGCGGCAATTGTTTACTTGCCGAGGATTATATGCTTGAGGTGGCTTCTTTGATCACGCAGGTCGCTAGCCTACGTAAGAAACTGGGGGAAACGCAGAGTGGAATGGTTCAATTTTCTACGCCGATGGCTGGACGGCTTTTCTCCGCCTTGTCGTTTGTTGTTATCAGACTGGCCGGTGTTGCCCAGAGCTCCCCCATCTGATAGCGGAGTCGAAGGAGCACAGCATTAGGAGCAAGGCAATCAATGATGGTCGCATGTCATGAGCCGTAGAAGCCCCAACGAGAGGCCCGGAGTGGATACAAACAACTAATAGTTTTGCCGTCCTGGAGCCTGATCTTCCTGCACCTTCGTCGCTGGGGGTGCCTGTGTTTGGGCCGCAGTGCCTACTACTACAATTTCGAAGTTGACATCGGCAGCCTTCCGTCCCTGCTCTGGATCGAGCGGGGATTCTCCATCTGTCGGAGGCCTGCAGCAGGTGCCGGGAGCAACGGGCTTAAGTTATCCTGCCTCTCGCTTGTCCATAAAGGGATCGCCGAATCCTGTGAAGCGTGGGACTTGGGCAGATTTCCTCGTCCTTCTCGCCAGCTGTGATTTTGGGCAGCTCCATGGTAAGAAATGTGACCGTTTCTGGTGCAAAAACAATGTCCTATCCCGGAGTTCGAGTAAATGACATTACTAAGCTTCTCCCGAATGTACTACGTCAGGACATGGAAATCGATTCTATCGTAGGTAATGGGGGTGTTAATGACATTATGAAGAGCTGCTTGACTGCACTCACAAAAGACCCATCATATGTGCCCTCTCAGAATCATGGCATGGAAAGCTTTAGCAGGATTTCCTCTTCACAACTGGCTATGTGATTATTGCAGCTAAATGGGTGTAACTTTTGTTGACAATTTCGATACCTTTTGGGGGAAAAAAACACGTTTTATAAGGAGGATGGGATCCACCCAAATCATTTGTGTTCCTGGATCCTTTCACAGCATTATAAGGCTGTATAGAGACAATGACTTATCAATGACCCAAGCCCAGCTCAGCTAATCCCTACCATTGTGTCGCTCAGCAAATGTACATTACACCAGGGGCGTTTGGTAGACACAATGTAAGTAACCTAATTTGTCCCTCAAACTGCCCTGAATGCCTCTGCTGATCCTACAGCTATTGTATGCAGTAATCATGTGCCTATGAACCATATTTATACTGTTAGCACTGAGCCAGTGTGCCCTAGGAGGAAGTCCACTGTGTGCAGCTCACCCTGCACTAACATAAATAACATGAGTAAATGTACTTATGCTAAGCTTCCCAGTAAAGCAATAAAAACAAGCATCCCAGAAGAAAGTGCTCAAAATAGACCCACGTCAACATATGTAGCTTAAGAAACAAGGTTCATGAAATCAATAATTTGCTAGTAACAGATGACATTCATATTTTGACAATCTCTGAAACTCAATTAGATAAAATCTTTGATGATACAGTGGTGGCAATACAAGGTTATAACATTTAAAGAAAAGATAGAAATGCCAATGGTGTTGCTGTTTATATTCAGAACCACATTCCTGTAAAGATTAGAGAGGATCTAATGTTAAATACTGTTGAAGTAATATGGCTACAGGTTTATCTGCCTCACGTAAAGCCCATTCTGGTGGGAAGCTGCTATAGACCACCAAGTGCTAATGTGACAGGTTAAAGGAAATACTCATAGCCTGTTATACATTAAAAAGTATTAGTAAGTTCATAGTATGTGAGGATCTTAAAACATCAAAGGTTAAGAAGATCATGCATTCAGTATTAGTTGATAGAGATTGATAACATTCATATAATTGTGTTAAAAAGTTAAAATCCGTCAAGCGTACAAAGGGTACGAATTGTGAGAGGAATGTGTAAACGTTATATTGATTACTTTATTTTGTGGTGCCTAATGGAAGGGTAAAAGTGTTAATCTGTGATCTACTAAATGCTCTTAATCTATGAGCCTGAGATCGATTGCTCTGGTCTCCACCCAAGTTCCCGGGGAAATCGCGGTCTTTTCTCATTGCACTAAAAGTTCTCATTGAGGAAACAATACCGTATCACTCTCGTGATTATTTCTCCCCTTTTTCAGGTACGTTATTGATGATAAAAAAAGTAATTTAAATGTAATAACTTGCTAACATGTCAAGAGTGTTTAAGGTGTGTCTTAGTAACATCTTGAGGAAGTTAGAGTTAAGTTCGCAGAGAGTAATATGAGCCCTGCTCGGTTGCAGCGAAGAACAGCTTCGTACTGAGAGTAGATGCCATTTTATGTCGATTGTGAATGAACATGTGCGTTGTTAATAAGATATTTTGCGGTGTTATTTGTATAATGGTTTTTCAAACACTTTATTGCCTGTTGATAAATTGAGTTATGGTTTACTGAGTTAAAGCTTTGTGCTTGACAGTTATATTGAAATTAGTATCTGTTTCAGTGAATTACAGTGTATACTGTTGTGACTTGAATAAGCCTTGTACCCTACAAAACTATCTATTTCCTGTAGATCTGTTGTTCTGTAAAATGTGTTACTTTTGTAAAATGATTGCACTAAAAGTTCTCATTGAGGAAACAATACCGTATCACTCTCGTGATTATTTCTCCCCTTTTTCAGGGGCGTAACACTAACAGTCAGTGTCTGGATATCTGTGTGAAATGCTTGATACTGTATGTGATATCAACAGAGAGGTATATTTTCTGGGTGATTTAAATATTGACTGGCTTTCATCAAGCTGCACACTCAAGAAAAAGCTTCAAACTGTAACCAGTGCCTGCAACCTGGTTCAGGTTATCAGTCAACCAACCAGGGTAGTTACAAACAACACAGGAATGAAATCATCAACATGTATTGATCACATCTTTAATTATGCTGCAGAAATTAGCTTGAAAGCAGTATCCAGATCCATCGGATGTGTAAGGATCCGAAACACGGACATGAAACAGAACAGGAACTACAACTGGACAGGGGGAAAATAACAACATCCATGCTGACATGGGGAACAAAACTGAGGAACAGACAGATATAGAGGGGGCAATCAACAACGTGAAGGAGTTCAGGTGAGTCCAATGAGCGCAGATGTGCGTAATGATGGTGACAGGTGTGCGTAATGAAGGATGTAGTGATCACAATATAGTAGCCATATCTAGGAAAACCAAAGTTCCAAAGGCTGGGCCTAATATAGTGTATAAGAGGTCATACAATACGTTTTGTAGTGATTCCTATGTTGTTGATGTAAAGAATATTTGTTGGTCCGTGGTGTGTAATGAGGAGCAAACACACTGCATTTGACACATTTATTCAATTTACTAACAAGCATGCACCTATTAAGAAAATGACTGTCAAAACAGTTAAATCCCTGTGAATTGATGAGGAATTGAAACATTGTATGGTTGAGCGGGATGAGGCAAAAGGAATGGCAAATAAGTCTGGCTGCACAACTGATTAGCAAACATATTGCAAATTGAGAAATCATGTGACAAACTGAATAAAAAGAAGAAGAAACTACACTATGAAACAAAGATAAATGACAAAGAATAATAGTAAAAAGCTTTGGAGCACCTTAAATAACATTTTGGGAAAAAAGGAAAACTCAGCTCAATCATTCATTGAATCAGATGGCTCATTCATCACAAAACCAAATGATATTGCCAAATATTTCAAATACTTTTTCATTGGCAAGATTAGCAAACTTAGGCATGAAAAGCTGACACTACACATCCAAGTATATCTGAGCAAATTATGAAAGAAAGGAATTCTAATTTTGAAATCCGTAAAGAGAGTCTGGAAGAGTTGAAAAAATGATTGTTGTCTATCAACAATGACAAGCCACCGGGGTCTGACAATTACTGAGGATAACAGCGGATGATATTGCCACTCCTATTTGCCATATTTTCAATTTAAGCCTACTAGAAAGTGTGTGCCCCCAGGCTTGGAGGGAAGCAAAAGTCATTCCGCTACCTAAGACTAGTAAAGCCCCCATCACTGGCTCAAAATGGCCGACCAATCAGCCTGTTATCCTTAGTAAACTCCAATGCTATTTTACAGTAAACAAATTGACAACAAATTTTCAGCAAGCTTATAGGGAAGGACATTCAACAAGCATAGCACTTACACAAATGATTGATGATTGGCTGAGAGAAATTGATGATAAAATATTGTGGGGGCTGCTTTTGACATTATCGATCATAGTCTGTTGCTGGAAAAACGTATGTGTTATGGCTTTACACCCCCTGCTATGTGGATAAAGAGTTACCTGTCTAACAGAACACAGAGAGTGTTCTTTAATGGAAGCCTCCCCAACATAATCCAGGTAGAATCAGGAATTCCCCAGGGCAGCTGTCTAGGCCCATTACTTTTTTCAATCTTTACTAATGACATGCCACTGGCTTTGAATAAAGCCAGAGTGTCTATGTATGCGGATGACTCAACACTATACATGTCAGCTACTACAGCGACTGAAATGACTGCAACACTCAACAAAGAGTTGCAGTTAGTTTCAGAGTGGGTGGCAAGGAATAAGTTAGTCTTAAATATTTCTAAAACTAAAAGCATTGTATTTGGGACAAATCAATCACTAAACCCTAAATCTCAACTAAATCTTGTAATTAATAATGTGGAAATTGAGCAAGTTGAGGTGACTAAACTGATTGGAGTAACCTTGGACTGTAAACTGTCATGGTCAAAACATATTGATACAACAGTAGCTAGGATAGGGAGAAGTATGTCCATAATAATGCGCTGCTCTACCTTCTTAACAGCACTATCAACAAGGCAGGTCCTACAGGGCCTAGTTTTGTCACACCAGAACTACTGTTCAGTCATGTGGTCAGGTGCCACAAAAAGGGACTTAGGAAAATTGCAATTGGCTCAGAACTGTCGGCACAGCTGGCCCTTGGATGAACATAAAGAGCTAATATGAATAATATACATGTCAAATCTCTCCTGGCTCAAAGTGGAGGAGAGATTGACTTCATCACTACTTGTATTTATGAGAGGTATTGACATGTTGAATGCACCGAGCTGTCTGTTTGAACTAGAGGTCGACCGATTATGATTTTTCAATGCCGATACTGATACTGATTATTGGAGGACAAAAAAAGCCGATACCGATTAATTAAAAAAAAAAAAAAAAAAAAAAAATTGATATATATATATATCATACACACACACACAAACATTTTTGTAATAATGACAATTGCAACAATACTGAATGAACAATGAACACTTTTATTTTAACTTAATATAATACATAAATACACACACACACACACAGCTCTGAAGTGACAATGATACTGAAGAGTCTGCTTAGGAGACAAATACTCTCAACTGTTTGAATAAAAATAGAGTTTAAGTTACCTGTGATGAATGTTGAAAACAAAAACTGTCATTTCTATATGCAGGAAATCCTATTTTAATAATGGGCATGGTAAGAATTGACGACCAAAGTGCGAGTCATAATTCCCATGACACCTAGCAAAATCTGAAAAGCGGTTCCTTCATTTATTCCATAGGATATTTTTAGATTCACTTAAAATAAGGTCTGTGTTTCGTGTAGGCTTACACCACCTTGCCAATTTTATAACTGTGTAGATATCCATAGCACAAGGTAACTCTGATCAATATTGGCTAAATATAAGCGAAGATTATTTGTTTATTTTTTAAATTATTTTTGTAGAGTGGATTTATGAAAATATGTTGACAAACGTTACACGGGTATCAAAACATCGAGGCGGTTTAAGCCTGCACGAAACACAGACCTTATTTGAAGTAGATCAAGACATTCTCTATGGAAGACATGAACGGTAAAATAACGAAGGAACCCCTGTCAAGTTCAGCCGCAAGTTATTACAGGAATTATAACGCGTCGACTATTTCTCTCTAAACCATATACCTTTGACTAATCCGGAAACTATCACCTTGAAAACAAAACGTTTATTCCGTTCCGTATTTTATCTAACGGGTGGCATCCATGAGTCTAAATATTCCTGTTACATTGCACAACCTTCAATGTTGTCATAATTACGTAGAATTCTGGCAAATTAGTTCGCAAAGAGCCAGGCGGCCCAAACTGTTGCATATACCCTGACTCTGCGTGCAATGAATGCAAGAGAAATGACACAATTTCACCTGGTTAATATTGCCTGCTAACCTGGATTTCTTTTAGCAAAATATGCAGGTTTAAAAATATATACTTGATTTTAAGAAAGGCATTGATGTTTATGGTTAAGTACATATTGGAGCAATGACAGTCATTGATTGATTGTTTTTTATAAGATAAGTTTAATGCTAGCTAGCAATTTACCTTAGCTTACTGCATTCGCGGCACAGGCAGGCTCCTCGTGGAGTGCAATGTAATCAGTGTCAGAGCATTGGACTAGTTAACTGTAAGTTTGCAAGATTGGATCCCCCGAGCTGACATGGTTAAAAATCTGTCGTTTTGCCCCTGAACGAGGCAGAACGTTCCTAGGCCGGATTTGAAAATAAGAATGTGTTCTTAACTGACTTGCCTAGTTAAATAAAGATTAAATAAAGGTATAAAAAAATAAAATAATAATAATTTAAAAAATATATAAAAAAATAATAATAAGAAAAAAAAAAAAAAATAAGAAAATAAAAAAAAAAAATCGGCAAATCGACGCCCAAAAATACCGATTTCCGATTGTTATGAAAACTTGAAATCGGCCCCGATTAATCGGTCGACCTCTAGTTTGAACTACTGGCGCACAGCTCGGACACCCATGCATACCCCACAAGACATGCCACAAGAGGTCTCATCACAGTCCCCAAGTCCAGGACAGACTATGGGAGGCGCACAGTACTACATAGAGCCATGACAACTCTATTGCACATCAAGTAACACATGCAAGCAGTAAAATTAGATTTTAAAAACAGATAAAAATACACCTTATCAAACTGTGAAGGAACACAAACATAGGCACAGACACATGCATACACACGATAACATACGCACTATAAACACACGTACACATGGATTTTGTACTGTAGATATGTGGTAGTGGTGGAGTAGGGGCCTGAGGGCACACAGTGTGTGGTGAAATCTGTGAATGTATTGTAATGTTTTTGAAATTGTATAACACAATACTATCAATACCAGCCCAAAGTCTGCCACCACCACACTGTTATTCTAAAGGGAGACAGAGGCCACACAGACAGAGTCACATCTGCTGCATCACAATACTTAGAATACCAAACGCACTGCAAACCTACCTATAAGACTATACATCTTACCAGACATAAAGGCACATGCCAGATAGAGCACACTCAACAACATAGAGGAATAAAGAGAGTGAATACTATGACTGTTGACTTTGAGAGGTACAAACACTCTACTGTACAGTACTTTACCCTAACAAAGGTTTCTCTGTGTCTAATGTCAATACATCTCCATTGTCACATCTCTTTCAATGAGAGACAAACCTGTATGTGATCTAGACATACAGGTGCAAACTCTTAATCCTCAAAGAAAACACACACCCTTGAGAGAGAACACACCTCACACCTCTGTACTCACCTCTCTGACAAGACAGTTGTATGAGTTCAGGTCGCGGTGGATTATGTTCATGGAATGCAGATATGACTGGAAGACAGAGAGAAAGAGAGAGTGATGGAAAGAGAGAGAGTGAAAGAAAGAAAACAAGAGTTAGGTATTAAGCCTAAACCTCAAACCAGTGCCTAGTGGAACAAATGTGCATTGTTCTTCTTTCAAACCCTTGGCAGAGTATAGCCTTTGTACATTCACTAATCTACAGTCATGTGCTATATTCATCACTGTAAACCCAAATCAAAGGCCACACAATATGACTACCCATGATTCCCTAATCCAGAAGGAATTCAAGCTGTAATTTTCATATAGGGAAAATCTGCTACACATGTGAACAACACTGCTGCTACACTTCCTCTAGATCTCCACTGGAGGGCAATGTGAGCATGGTTAGTTTGACTGCACTGTGTGTGTTATTCTATTCACCATCACTGCACTGCAGTTTCTCTGATTGCAGCAGTGAACCCTGGTGCCCTGGTCCTGACAAAACCCAGTGTACACTGGCTTCTGATCTGTTTTTGGTTTTATTCTAGAGGCATTCTATACATTCTATTAGGCATGGATCATTCACTCACCATCCCTGCAGCGATGTCTTTAGCAAAGCTCACTCTCTGATTCCAAGGGTAGTTGGTATCCTGTTAGTAAGACAAACCAAGGATAGAATCAGACTCTGGATGTTTCACAGAACATAAACACCAGTGATTAAAACTAAAGGGAGGCTCTCTAATCCTAATCCTGTATCCTCTGATGACTCTGAGACACAATGTACAACACGCAACTATGCACTCATGGGGACACACAGCCACCCAACCGCACACACACAACCTGGTGCAGTGGCACACCCATACAGAAGTGCACACAACAAAGTACTAAAATCCCACACAGACAGACAGACACACACAGACAGACACACCACCGTTACCATTTTCTTAATGATCTCCCTCAGGGTTCCTCCTTTGATGTACTCTGCAATGAAGTTGAGTCTCTTGTCTTTGTAGAGGACACCTATAAACTTCAGCACATTGGGGTGCTCCAGACAACGCATCACCTTCACCTGGAGAGGGAGGAGGGTACACATTTTAAGGCTTGGAAGATACTTTAGGTTTAAATGTGGGACCTTTGTTAGTTATTGAACCCCTATTTAGAGCTACAGTCCAGGAGCTGTCCTAGTCCTGACTCCTCATAAAGACCAATCATCTAGGAGCTGGTGGGAGTGGTTGTGTTGTGTGGGTTTAGTGAAAGCAGTAGTTAGATGAACTGGGTGGGTAGCTACATAATTAGTGAAAGACCTCCTTGTCTCCCGCCCTGAGGGTCTCTGTGAGATGGACATTCCTCCTTCTAGACTTTGATTTTAGTCTATAACCATTTCCTCCTGGTCTAAACATATAAGATGTCTCCTCTCCTGTCATTAACTTTACATAATTGTAACAAGAAACAGGAATAATACGTGGTTATTACAGCTTCCCAAAGAGAGAAAAACTGATTAGGTCCTAAAGGAGGTAGACATTACATAAGCTACTCTGAAGTCAAGGGAAGGGAGGGAGAACTCTTTTGAAGGCTTTGATTTAAAATGGGCACCAAGGCTCAAAAGGTCAACGGTTTTAAAAAGGACTACCATGTCTCTAACATAAGGGCAAGACTCCAATCCATCAAACAACTTAAAAAACGTCTTGAACTTAGGAACTCAGGAAACCATTCCCAAGGCGGAGTTTGTGATGTGTGTGATTAGTTTGCGAGAGAGCTGAGCCCTTCCTTTGTAATTGGAGTGTTATGCAGGCAGGGCACTAATAAAAACAGTTATAAAACAAACCTCAGTCTGCATTCCTCTAGCTGTTTGTTTGTTGGTGGGCGGTCGTGGCCTGTTGTTTTAACTGCTTACAGAGTTATTAAAGGGACTACGGGTGTTAACCTGCACACCTCAGTGTTCACACAGTGTTTCCTGAAGAGGAGAGTAGAATGCAGGGTAGAATAGTGTATTTGTATGTGGGCACACGTGTGGCGAGTGTGCATTTGATTGTCGATGTGAGTGTCTGTGTATCTGGGAGGGATGTGGTAAAGGGTTTATACCTGTGTATACCTCTAATGACTATCTGTCCACCCCTCACAGTCTAATTAGGGTGGGGTACTTTTTACGAGGTGTAGTGGTGTGTATTACTGTCATCTAAACATGACATTTAGAGCTTGATAAACTAAACTCTGTGGTAAACCTAGACCAGCAGTGTTAACAATAGTGGCCAGGGTTGGAAACATGGTCTGTGATCTTTGTCACTGAACGAAGCCAAAGCATTGTTCTTGACGATACATGTTCTGTAGATACGTAGCACAGGATTGTACTGTCCTTAGAAGAAGTGGGAGCTCTTTGGGACAAGCACAGAGATTGTCATTGCGTGTGGTGGTTCAAATCATTGGAATAAAGGAAAGAGATGGATGGTGTACCTTCATAAACCTTTAATATTTAAGGCTTATCTAAAATCTTCTGAAATGATTTATAAGCAAATTTCATTTAGAATCTCAATGTATCTCCTGATTTGACCCCGTTGAACCCTGATGGTGACACATCAACAAAGGCAAAAGAAGTCAAGGTTGAAAGAGTGGTCACCCACTTCTTTTAGGAATGACCTCTGTGTCTCGTCATCAAAACGAATCAGCTCCTTCATCACCATCACCTCCCCTGTCTCTCTGTGGGTCACCTGCAGAAACACACACACACCGTGATGTCATCAACCTGCGCCACAGGGAATGGGGGTACTTTCCGTTCAAAGGTAATTTCACCCCAACAGGTAAACTCTGGGAGTCTGGGAATAAAAACCCTGGATATATGTGGTCTCCCTCTCAAAGCAGATATTTACTCCCTGCTTGAATGCATCTTCCAAGCAGCAAATGCACACATATAGGCTCCTGTACTTTCTGCTTTCATCTGAGGCCATTCTGTAAAGCATCTCAATGCTGCCATCTTCTGGAACTTTTGAAAACAGAATATACTGCTCCTACGCAGTAACATTTGACACACATTCAGTAGTGTGAAGTGGGATTTTTAAGGTGTTGGAATTGTCCCCCAAAATTAAATGCTTTTCCATGGTCATCTTTAACAGAGAGGACAGTTGAACAGACAATGTACACCTCATACCCAAGTCATCAGGTTGGTGTGTTTACCTTGATGGCCTGTCCAAAGCAGCCTTTTCCGAGCACCTCTCCATGGATGAGGTCTGAGGCCCGGAAGATCCGGTGCATGCGACTGTTGGAGACGACCCGCAGTGACTCGGAGCGGTTAATGTCCTTCCTCTGAGAGAGAGGGGATGCTGCGTTACTGGAGCACGGAGACTTATCAATACTGTAGCTCCGCCTGGAGAGAGAGGGGGAGAGAGGGAGAGAGAGATAAAAGAAGGGAGTGAGAGGTGGAGAGAAGGAAAAAGAGAAAGATGGAACAAACAAAGAAAAATAAATCATCAGTCTCACAGGATCACTGATGTGCATCCATACTGCCCTTCACAGTGTTAAATGACGCTGCCAACCCTGTCATAAGGCATCAGTCCAGCATCTACTACCGTTATATACTAATTATGAAATTGGAGCGACAGCGTAATTGCAGTTAGACATTGCTCACCCATTTCACTGAAGAGCTGAAATAATGTAAATGTATGTCAGCCCACACATTTGCACCAATAAAATGTAATTCATGTAAGCTAATTATGTCTAAAATGTGTTTAGTACACGTTGAATGCTTTTATTTATGCATACATTCATTTAGCTGAAGATTTCATATAAATCTGTATTTTGTTGCGTATTTCTTTCATTTTCTATCCTATTCATACTGTACTTGAAATAAACCAAAACACCATGTCTAAAACAGCATGTATTTGTGCGTCTGTAAATGTCACGGAGATTAGTCCTTACGTGATCATGCGTGAGCGTAGGTTATTGATGTCTGGGTGTGGGGGTTGGGTGATGGGGAGGATGGGGCTGGGACCGCCAGACAGAGGAGTGATCAGAGGTCCGTCCACCGTCTCCCCCTCTGAACCCCCCTGGTCGTGGGGGTCGTGCTCTATGGTCAGCTGGAGCAGACGACTGGTCTCCTGGATGAGCAGGTCAATCTGGTGGAGCGGAGGAAAAAGATGATCAGTTTAGCATTAGAATGTAACATAGCATGTAGAATCTAGCATAGCATATAGCATAGCATGTAGCATGGCTAAGAGTGTTCATGTTTTGGTAGAGTGAATGAGATTGCCTCCTAGTGTCTATCAACTCCATGTTCTGTAGATTTAAACATGAGTAAGGACTTAAATGTAGATCTTCTAACATCAAGCCTTGAATTTCATTAACATCTCACTAATATCAATGTCATTGATGTCTAACAGCAACACAGGTAGAAGAGATGTCAGTTAGGTTACCTCATCGAGAGGAACATTCCTGATGGGTGTTCCGTTGATCTCCAGGATCCGGTCTCCGACATGTATGGAGTTCTTCACATCTGGACTGATCAACTCAGAGTCCACCCTGGAGAAGGAATGAGAGAACAGCAATAAGCAGTTGGACACAGATTTAACCTCGATATCCATCTTTCTCCCATTACATTAGCCGAGTGATTACATCATAAGTCTAGGAAGTATGAAAGCGTCAGACTTTAGAAAATCTAACATGTACAGAATGGTATACTGGTCCACTGGAAAGATAAAAGACAGGACTACGTATATACTGCTAGATCTTTTCCATCCCTTTTGTTGTACAAGGACATGGGTATAGTATTTAATCTACACTGGATTTAAATAACAATGTCCTCACCTTCCCTAACTTCCATTCTGTGCTTTTCTCTGACTTCCATGTCTCCCGTTCATTCATCTCCAATCCTTCTGTTAGCCTCCCCATCCATTCCCTTCTCCCCATCCATCCCCCCTCCCTCCCCCAATCCATCCCCCTCCCTCCCCCAATCCATCCCTCCCTTGGTGTATTTATTACAATTCTATTACATTTTTAATTAAACCAGGAAGTCCCACTAAATAAGGAATAATATTTTCCCCTCTCTCGTTCCCCCTCTCTCTTTCCCTATCCCTCCTTATCTCCACCCTCCCATTGCCTACCTACCCCCCTCTCTCACCTTCCATGCCTCCTACCCCCCTCATCCTTCCTCTATACTCACTGTGACACCCTGACAGTGTGTTCAGGGCCGTAGCCGTTGGGACTGAGAGGGCTGAGAGGCTGGTCGATGGCGACTGAGATCCCTCTCCGCCCGTCTGTGGAGGCTGGGATGGACACCAGGGTCACCGTGTGGGGGATCCTGGAGCATGGTGAGTCTGACAGGGACACAGGCGTCACAATGGTCTGGTAGTAACAGTGGCCACTGTGGAGGGAGAAGGGGTAGAGACGCAGGGGGAGGTCAGCATAGATAGAATAGACAAGTGTACGAATATCCGTAATGCTATATTAATACAGAAAAATAAGAATGGAAATGTAATTTGTTCTTATACACAATGGCATTTACGCATATTACACTTTTTATTTTGGACATACGCTACCGTTCAAAAGTTTGGGGTCACTTAAAAATGTCCTTGTTTTTGAAAGAAAAGCACATTTTTAGTCCATTAAAATAACATAAAATTGGTCAGAAATACAGTGTAGACATTGTTAATGTTGTAAATGACTATTGTAGCTGGAAACGGCAGATTTTTAATGAGGACAAGTACATTAGAGTGTCTAGTTTGAGAAACAGACGCCTCAACTGGCAGCTTCATTAAATAGTACCCGCAAAACACCAGTCTCAATGTCAACAGTGAAGAGGCAACTCCGGGATGCTGGCCTTCTAGGCAGAGTTCCAAAGAAAAAGCCATATCTCAGACTGGCCAATAAAAATAAGATTAAGATGGACAAAAGAGCCTCCCGGGTGGCGCAGTGGTCTAGGGCACTGCATCGCAGCGCTAGCTGTGCCACCAGAGTCTCTGGGTTCGCGCCCAGGCTCTGTCGCAGCCGGCCGCGACCGGGAGGTCCGTGGGGCGACGCACAATTGGCCTAGCGTCGTCCGGGTTAGGGAGGGTTTGGCCGGTAGGGATATCCTTGTCTCATCGCGCTCCAGCGACTCCTGTGGCGGGCCGGGCGCAGTGCGCGCTAACCAAGGGGGCCAGGTGCACGGTGTTTCCTCCGACACATTGGTGCGGCTGGCTTCCGGGTTGGAGGCGCGCTGTGTTAAGAAGCAGTGCGGCTTGGTTGGGTTGTGCTTCGGAGGACGCATGGCTTTCGACCTTCGTCTCTCCCGAGCCCGTACGGGAGTTGTAGCGATGAGACAAGATTGTAATTACTAGTGATTGGATACCACGAAAATTGGGGAGAAAAGGGGGTAAAATTTATATTAAAAAAAAAGAAAAAAAGAAAAAAAAAGGTGGGCAAAAGAACACAGACACTGGACAGAGGAACTCTGCCTAGAAGGCCAGCATCCCGGAGTTGCCTCTTCACTGTAGACATTGAGACTGGGGTTTTGCGGGTACTATTTAATGAAGCTGCCAGTTGAGGACTTGTGAGGCATCTGTTTCTCAAACTAGACACTAATGTACTTGTCCTCTTGCTCAGTTGTGCACCGGGGCCTCCCACTCCTCTTTCTATTCTGGTTAGAGACAGTTTGCGCTGTTCTGTGAAGGTACACAGCGTTGTACGAGATCTTCAGTTTCTTGGCAATTTCTCGCATGGAATAGCCTTCATTTCTCAGAACAAGAATAGACTGATGAGTTTCAGAAGAAAGGTCTTTGTTTCAGAACAGTTTTCAGCTGTGCTAACAATTGCAAAAGGGTTTTCTAATGATCAATTAGCCTTTTAAAATAATAAACTTGCATTAGATAACACAGCGTGCCATTGGAACACAGGAGTGATGGTTGCTGATAAATGGGCCTCCTAATGCCTATGTAGATATTACATAAAAAATCAGCCGTTTCCAGCTACAATAGTCATTTACAACATTAACAATGTCTACACTGTATTTCTGACCAATTTAATGTTATTTTAAATGGACCAAAAATTAGCTTTTCTTTCAAAAACAAGGACATTTCTAAGTGACCCCAAACTTTTGAAAGGTAGTGTACGTGATAATTTACATTTCTGTGTGCATCACCTGATAGAATGAAATAATATTCTAACATTGTGCCAGAATGTCAAGTGGCAGAATAATGATCAAGTCAACCTCCCATCACACACACACTGACACTTCCATTCAGAGCTCACAGGACAATGACTGCTTGCATTTCAACATCCCTTCCTCCCTCCTCGTGTCAGGGTGTGTGTGTGTGTCATACAGTACCCCCTTCCTTACCTCATGTCCGTTGCTTCTCTATCCACCATTACCGTTATTTCCACATTTCTATTTCTGCTTTGGGCTACAGTGGCCAGGCTGCACAGCACTGGTGTTACTGTAATAACGTTATGAACAAATTATAACCTCTCGTCTCCAAGACAAATAATGACCTTCCCTTGAGTCTGCTGAATCTCTACACCCTACTCCCTATTAGCACTGACTGAAATATATGAGGATCATGTTATAAATAAAGTTGTATGATCACTATAATGTACCAGTATAGTTTGGACCTCTCCACCAGTGCGTAGGTGTCTCCGTCTCCGATGAAGGCTCTGCAGTTCAGACAGGTGAAGCATTCTGGGTGGTACTTCTGTTCCCCTGCGACCTAGAAGACACACGCAGAGGGAGGGTCAGGGTAGGATTCCTAGGTAGGGTTAAGAGTCAGCTAAACAACTTATTTTCATCCTTTTATTCAACCTTTATTTCAACAGGTCGGTCAATTGCAAACCAAATTATTATCTTGCAATGACCACCTGTCTGACCAAGACGGAAAAGCAAGGCAAAGAGAAATCTACAAAACAACACAATGACAGGTCAAACATTAAACAAAGCAAAGAGAATGTACTACAAGTCTACTATAAGTTCACTACTTGTTCAGGTCAGTAGATGCATCACATCGCAATAACAGCAACAAACGGAGAAACAAACTAGGGCAGATGCAGGTTAACCAGTGCAAGGAGGGCTAGATTGCTGTGGCTGATATCAGCGTTATTAGCTTCAGGCTGGTTTCTATCTAGCTCAATCCAATCACTGGCAGAAGCAGGGAGCTGAGAATTGAATTGCGGCTCAAAACAGCAGATCCAGTTAAATTACCGACCCCGACTAGATTTGTAAACAAACAGATACCATAATCACACAGGCTCCTTATATATGCTTAACATAGTAACCAGGCAAATTGGTCTAAATGATGCCACTTGAGAAAGCTTTTGGCAAAAGGTTTTCCTTATAGCTCACGATATGTATGGTCATTTACTGAAGGATGTAAGACCACTAGGGCCTGATTTACACATGGAATGCAAATCTATACATAGAACTCACCCAGGTAGAATTACCTTAAATGCAAATGGCCAACATCCCTGGTTGGATAGGGCTAATCAGGGCTTTACTTAAACAAGAACCTGGTGACCTTGTAGCTCCTCAAAGACAGAGGTTGAAGATCTGATTAGACCTCTCCCCCCTCTCTCTAGATCTCTCCCTCTCTCTCTCTCTTTCTTACCCATTTCCTTCTCGCTCCCGCTCTCTTTCTCTCTCATTTTCTGCTCTGATCAGCAGAGGGTTGGGCTTGAGGTGGGTGTGGTATGCACTCAAGAGCTGCAATGATCTGCAATTCAAATTTCACCGAGGGGGAGTTTTCAGTTTTCAGGGATGTGAGAGATGGGGGGAATACTGAACAAAGAAGAGTAATCTATGAAATATGAGAAAAAAAGAGAGAAAAAAACACTGTTCTTATGAGTTTGGAAAACACTTGTATTTCACCTCCCCATCTCGAGGCTTCCACTGCTGCAAGCCTCATAAAAAAAGTGTGGCACAGTGCTTTTAAATGGTCGATAATATAGATACCAACAACAAAAAAACAGCCCTGTCTGCTCCGCCCCCCAGGGAGCATTCCCATGGAAACCAGAGAACCCACACAGAGAGAGTACCCTCGGGCTGCTTGGAGGAAGTCATTGGAACACATTAAGGAATTAATCAATAATAAGTCATTAACATGAGCAGCTCATCCCAGCCACAGGAAAAGCTATGTCTGACTCTGAGCATCTACTGATGCAGAAATGAATGGAGAGAGAGAGAGAATAAAAAAGAAAGGATTTATGATTTATGTTTGTACCTTTTTAACCTTGATTGTTCATGTTAACAACAGAGCAGAGAGACTCAGAGAGCGAATGAGAAGAGAGAGAGGAGAGAAGGTAATGACTGTGTAATTGGCTTCCATTTGAGCTCTGGAGCAGACGGAACATGAAATGAGTTGGTAAAGAAAAGCAGCCTCAATGGCTTGGTGAGTCACAGTCATTGTGTTTTGGAGTGGAGTAGGGAGGGTAAAACAATGATAAGTGGCTTACATCTTTATGTCAGTTATGATCACAGTACGTGTAGACACCACATCACAGAGACTCAGAGGGAGATGAGATTATAATTATAGATACATTAGAGCGTGTGCCGTGTTGAGAATGAAGTACAACAAATTATGAAAGATAGGGGTCAAAATGTCTTCTATAGAGTAAAGACAGATAGTAGAATATGCATGTGAGCGTGTGTGTATGTGTGTGTGTGTGTATGGGTGTGTGTGTGCGCGCCTGTACAGCAAATTGGCCAGTGTTACCCAGTGTTGATTATTCAGTGTAATATTTCTACTGGTGATTCAGGTGTTAAATGAACTCTGTAAGTGAACCCCAGTGTTGGTGTTAATAACCCGTGTTAAACCAAAACCAGACCCATCATTATAATATTTCCCAGCATGCTCTATTGCAGGTTGATTTTTAGAATTGTTTGTTTCAATATTTATGTTTTTGCATGGACACTGATTGATTAATTAATCTTATGCTACTCAAATATAAATAACATACATTTTTCTAAACTAATCCAATCTGTTACTTTGTTGCACCAGTTATTGAAATGGTTGTTCCAGTTTAGATGGTTTAGGTAGTCCATATCTTAGTCTTCCCAACCCGGCAGACAGTCTGAATGCAGGTTGCGACTGAATAAAAATGTCAAATGTTGGATAACCCCACTCTGGTTGGATTCCAATAAGAATTACACATTACTTTGCTAGCCAAAATAATGTGACTTGCAGGCCTGAAAACTAAGAGTTTCAGGCCACTCACTGTATAGGGTAAAACTAGGCCTTCAAAATAAGGCCTTATTAAATACTTGTTGTATTGTGTTAAATAATACATTTTTAATGATAACATATTTGCTTAGGATCTCACTTGATGAAGGTTTCAGGACTGAAAATGGATGAAATCAACAACCATGTCTTTGTCATTAACAAATACAGTCATGGGTGTTAACACTACAATTCACTTGAAAGGCATTCTGGGTAAAATGCAAATAAGGCTTTACACTAAGCAGTGTGTTAATTTAACACTGACAAGTGTGGACCCGTATATACACTGGACCAGTGTTAAATTTAACACTGTCAGTGTTGATTTATCACTTTAGATTTTGCTGTGTGTGTGTGTGTGTGTGTGTGTGAGTGTGTGTGTGTGTGCGCGTGTGTGCGTGTGTGTGGCAGGCAGAGGCCAGTCTCAGGTGTGAGCCCCCGTGGGGAGGAGAAGAAGGACAGCTGGATGGAGAGGAAGAGACAGTGTGATGCCTGTCACACTCTGACACTGTGGCTGCTGCCATTTGTCGACCCCCGCCCCCTCCTTTCCTACACACTCCACCCCACACACACTTCTCTCCAACCACATCTGACAACTGACAGGTGCTGCTGCACACGCACAAAGAAAAGACTCCTACATCAAAAGCCTGAGGGACAGAGCAGAGCAAGTGAGAGAGAGAGAGAGAGAGAGGAAAAGGGAGAGAAAGAAAGAAAAGATAGAGAAGCTAACAATAACCCTGTACATCTCTCATAGGTGGAAAGTTCTATTACCTTTGTCTCACTGATAATTGAGTTAGTTTCATTCTGAGATATTGTGAACTATGTAGCATGAGAAACCTGCCAAAAAGTTGGTTAAAAATCTTAAATTTACAATGAGTGGGGATAACTTACAGAACATACTGTAACTACCCACAGCTGGTCTCTCCCTCTCTCTCTCCCTCCCGCACTCTCTCTCTCTCTCTCTTTCCCTCTCTCTCTGTATGTTAGAGAGCAGTGTGGCTTGGTCATGTGGCGCACACAGGACCACTGTCCAGAACAATCCAAATCATCAGCACGTTTCCTTTGGGAAGAGTGAGGTCGCCATGGAGAAGCATCTGGAAACAGTGTGTTACCATGGTGAGCTGGAGGGAGGCGGTCACATATTAAGCATGATCCTATAATGAACAATGACTGCACCAGCTAGGGACTTGTGATGAAGATACAGTGGTGAGAAATGCAATTCATCTGGAAATAGAAAGCAGGAAGTTGCCTGGAACTACTCATGTATACAACCAGGCAAATCTTTAAATTGGCTTTGTCCAATAACTCATCTCCTCTTCCTAAACTGTAAACCACATCATTGCAAATAAATTTAATTTCTTTGAGGCCTTTCCCAAAGCACAAGTGATAATGAAAATGAGTTCGAACTAGTGTAATAAACTGTGAGTTCTGTTACACAAGAATGAGGAAATACCCCATGTGATATTATGATGAGACAGCCATTCAGAGGCTGTCATTTCAGTACTTAAATGCGTCAAAGTTTCAACTTTAAGTGTTTGACGACCCAAACATTATGATGATAAGTTGGGAGGCTAATCCATTTAGTGGTGTGTGTGTGTGTGTCTGTTTTTAGACAGCCTGTGGAATGTGTATGGCCCCTGTTGGACCAATCAGAGGTATTTATGACCCTCTGGTGTCACAATGACACTCTCAGGTTCTCTAGTGTAAACAACAGATGAGGGGGGAGGGGGGGGGGGTTAGGGAAGTTAGGGAGTCTCCATATTGAGTTTAGGATATTTTCTGTTCACAAAACTATTGCATCACTTTCATTTTTTTTAGGATTAATTATAAAAAGTTTAGTCCAACCATGTAAACTAGGTGAGTTGGAGCCAATGCTACAGTATATTATAATATCCATACTAGCATACCATTTAGAATGCTTGCCCATTGCCCACTACATTGCTTATTACTGTGGTGGATATTGGAACCTTAGCCGGTTGTTCACTTATGTTTCCTGTATGGACTTCCAGTTACACTGATGCATTGTGGGCCGGTGGAGGGTCTTGCCGATATAGTGATATGGATAATGTGTGGAGGGTCATGGGGACTATAAAACACTAGCAACATAAGGTATGACCACTTACGTCAGTTAGCCTGATGTAAACACTACACCACGCACGCACACAGTCACACGCATACACGCGCACATGTTGTCATTTAAACTGATATTAGCACACACTGCCATGACTTCACTAACCCATCCCAGGCAAGATAAATCTATAACAATGACCTAATCCTAACACACCATGCTGTGATGCAGAGCTGGCACAGAGGGGATCCGGTTGGTGTAACTAACCAAATTATGGGAGACCTGGAGATGATTAGCTATTCCAGTGACCTATTGAGGTTCAATGGAACTGTTGCAATAGTTTAGCTCAGGGCTTCTCAACCTTTTCTGTTTTTGAGGCCTTCTGAGACTGACAAGTACACATAAAACCAAAAAACCACCAGCAAGAATTCATACAAGAACTATGACAGAAAACAAGTACTTTTCATGCTACACAAGCTGATGTTGACATCAGGAATTGGTTACATCAGCAGTACATTCAGCAGGTAACAGATACCCCCGATACCCCCATGAGAGTGAATTCTAGGTCAAATTCAAAAAACGCTTTATGGGGGATTCCAAATTCCAGAGCCATTTGGGCCATGCATGTTGAGGTGCTGGAGGATCAGGATCAGTCAGATCTCCATATAACAGATGGATAGAATGTCTATAATATAGAAACCTGCATTTAAATCAATTCATCAAGCAATGAAATTTGGCTTTTCAATTTCCAAACCAAAACCGAAACTGTGGAAGGAAGAGAAGTGGAACATGGCCTGGATCTTGAGTAGAAAAAGGACATCACCTCTATCTTATCCACACACTCTCAGAAAAAAGTGTTCCAAAAGTGTTCTTTGGCTGTCCCCATAGGAGAACCCTTTTAGGTTCCAGGTAGAACCCTTTTTGGTTTCATGTAGAACCATGTGTAGAAAGGGTTCTACTTGGAACTGGTTCGCCTATGGGGACTTCAAGGTTCTAGATGGCACATTTTTTCCCTAAGAGTTCAGCAGCTCCAATCACCAGGTGGCTTCCCTCCTGTTCACTGTCTTCCTTTCCTACTTAGATCTCATTTGGCAACACTGGCTTTCAGAAAGAAAGAATAAACGGGGCAAATATGATTAGACCAGACCAAGTGGCAGAAACAGCACCCAGCAACCCCAAACAGGGCTTGGATTCATACCTGTTCACTGGAAAACCCCTGTTTACCACTTAGCCAACAGCATGTTAAGGCCATCCTGTAGCATCAACAGCATGTTAAGGCCATCCGGTAGCATCAACAGAATGTTAAGGCCATCCTGTAGCATCAACAGCATGTTAAGGCCATCCGGTAGCATCAACAGAATGTTAAGGCCATCCTGTAGCATCAACAGCATGTTAAGGCCATCCTGTAGCATCAACAGCATGTTAAGGCCATCCGGTAGCATCAACAGAATGTTAAGGCCATCCTGTAGCATCAACAGCATGTTAAGGCCATCCTGTAGCATCAACAGCATGTTAAGGCCATCCGGTAGCATCAACAGAATGTTAAGGCCATCCTGTAGCATCAACAGCATGTTAAGGCCATCCTGTAGCATCAACAGCATGTTAAGGCCATCCTGTAGCATCAACAGCATGTTAAGGCCATCCTGTAGCATCAACAGCATGTTAAGGCCATCCGGTAGCATCAACAGAATGTTAAGGCCATCCTGTAGCATCAACAGCATGTTAAGGCCATCCTGTAGCATCAACAGCATGTTAAGGCCATCCTGTAGCATCAACAGCATCATGATGAGCCACAACTGCTTTAGGACTGCTGTTAATGAAATCAGCATGATACTTCATGGTCAGTCAATGAAGCTTTGAGTTCCATCTGATAGATAGGTGGACATCCGGTAGAGGCACAGAGAAACCACTGTACTGTCTATACGGTGCATGTGTGTGGTTGCGTATACATGTGCCTGTGTGTTTATACTGTGTATATGTACATCTCAGCACTACAATCAATCTTTAACAAGCCTAGCCTACTGTAGCTGGGGCTCAAAGTATGCTTTATCTCGGGTAGAACCTACTCTAAATATAGACCATGTGACCGCCTAGGCTCATGTCTATTTCATGAAACAAAAGACAAAAATTATGAAATAAAAAATGTATATATCATGGACCCAGTTTCTTAGAGATCATTGCAACCATTTCAACATGAACATCTCTTAACACGATCATTTTAGGGACGATACAATATCAATATTGATGTTCTATTTCTACTTAAAACAAGCAATAGAGAGAGAGATGGAGACCTAAAGCACAAACACAGCAGAATCAGGCCTGCTTACTCAACACAAGCCACTTGAGACAGCCCGAGTGCCACCCTGCCAATCAACCGGCTGAAGCTAGCCAAGCCCTTTCACTCCATCACAGTCTACATAGGGAAAGCCATCTTACCTTTCTGTCCCTTTTCCACAGCTTGAGACAGCAAAATCCCCAGAAAAATAAATCTGACACCATGACAGCCTCCCTGCTGCTGCTTTCCTATACAGTCCACTCTACTCCCGGCAAGACTAGTTCATTCTGGTGAGCCCACACTGCTGTCACAACAACACAGAGGCAGAGGCCAAATGAGAGAGAGAGAGAAAAGGATGAGGCAGAGAGCGAGAGAGAAAGAAAGAGGAGCTGTCCACGCCTTTGCCACTGAGCTCATCTCTGAAACGATGTCACAGGCTGCTCATTCCCCTCCCTCCCTCGTTGCCTCTCTCGCTCTCTCTCTCTCTCTCTCTCTCTCTCTCGCTCACTCTAACAAGCGGCAGCCGCTCTCTCTCTCTGTTTCTATGACCTCATCGTTTCCTGCCTGGTCCAGCCCACCCATGCGCCTGCTGGCTGTGTCTCCTCTCTGATGTCTTCAGAAAATACCCCCCCTCCTATATTTCTCCCTCTTTCTTCCCCATCCCCCTTTCCCTAGTCCCCCCTATTCCAAACCTCCTCTAGCTCAGTCACAGCTGACAGGCGATCATATTTAATACTCTGTCGGAAATGTAAAATAAAAAAAGGGGGCCAGCCAAAGCCCTCACGCAACACCACCATGTCATCTAACATCGCTTGCATTAAAGGGCTTACTGTACTAGTGGGGAGGATGACAGACTGATTCTACAAATGTAGGATCTTAATTTGAGCCAGTTTGCTACAGCGGGAAAATAATCCTGCAGCAACAGGAAATGTGGATTATAATTCATGGACATTTTAGTAGGGGTTGATACATTTTTCATTTAGGAAAATCAAGTCTGAAATTTCAGTGGAAATTACAAAATTCCGAAGCCTTTTTAAACCTCAAATAAACTACACGTTTAACATTTCTTGGGTGATCAAATTAAGATCCTACATCTGTAAAAGCACATATTTGTCACACCCTGGCCTTAGTTATCTTTGTTTTCTTTATTATTTTAGTTAGGTCAGGGTGTGACATGGGGGATGTATGTGTTTTTGTATTGTCTAGGTTTTTTTGTATGTTTATGGGGCAGTGTTCAGTCTAGGTGTTTGTATGTCTATGGTTGCCTAGATTGGTTCTCAATTAGAGACAGCTGTCTATCGTTGTCTCTGATTGGGAGCCATATTTAGGCAGCCATAGTCATTAGGTAGTTTGTGGGTGATTGTCTATGTCTTTACGTTAGTTGCTTGTGTCTGCACTTTCATTTTATAGCTTCACGGTCGTTTGTTGTTTTTGTATAGTTTGTCAGTGTTTGTTTCGTGTTCGTCTTCGGTAATAAAAGAAGATGTACTGTTATCACGCTGCGCCTTGGTCCTCCTCTTTTCATTGTTACGACGATCGTGACAATATTGGAAGATTAGAGTACAAACATACTTTTTAAAACCTAAACGCAATCTACTGTACAAACCACCTGGAACATCAAACACCTAAGAGGAAGATGACCAAAACTCAACACCATAATGAGGTAATAAAACCTTATAATTGGGGTTATGATAGGGTAAGACAGTTGTACTAAGCTCATGAGGCTGTTATACATTTTTTGTTCTTCAAGAATCAAATGTGTAACCTACAGGTAACTGCCAACATAAAGGAACTCTATTGGCAGTTACATGTATATCATTAATTGAAATGGCCATTGTAAATATCCCAGATTGTGCCTTTAAGAACACAGTAATGGTTAATATTCTCTGCTCTTCAAATGTAAAACATGAAGCAGAGGAACATAACGCATCACCACATCACACCATAACATGATAACGTGATTACTTGCTGAACACAGTGACCATTGTGGAGTGCCAGACCAGGCCAGGGCGTGGCGGGGGTGTGTTTACATGTTATTTAGGGACTGTAGCATCAGTGATCCTGTCCAGGTGCTACAGTCACAGACAGACAGCGATCTTGGTTTCAGGCTGGATGACTGTCCCTGCTGTCCCATTTGTTTGCTCACTCTATTATCTCTCTAGCTCTCTCCTTCTCTTACTCACCTTTTCTCTCTGTGTCGGACTTTCCCTCTTTCTCTCACCTCAGTCCATCGCTCGCCCCCCTTCCTCTCTCCCCCCCTCTCTCTTATACCAGCTGCTGCCTGGGGCCATCTGACTCGGCAGATGTTAATAGAGAAAGGCGGGGCATCTGCAGTGTCTGATGGACCTCACATCAAAAACACACACAACCGATTGAGGATGTGTCTGAAATGGCACATATGGGCCCTGGTCAAAAAAGTTGTGCACTTCATAGGGAATAGGGCTCCATTTCAGACTCAGTCTAATGCAGCCTGAATGCTTCAGAGCAGCCCAGCCAACCACCCAAAAGGTGACAGGACAGATAACTGGTCCATTGAACAGTCACATCACCTACATGTAACCAGGCGGTCACAACCAGACAGCCAAATCTAATAAGGCATCTAGGCTAAAACTAACCAGGCGGCAAGACTGGCTGACTGTTATGAAGCTTTATTGTCTATATCTGAAAGGGCTGGTAGAGAGGCTAATTCTTACCAGGGAGTAAAAAGGTTACTACCCAACTGATTGACTCATTCAAAGAAGTATCCATACTAACCCAAACCAGACAGTTTAAATAAAAATACCAAATGGATAGAGCAGTCTGAAAACCACTGGTAGTCATGTTTTTTCATAGAATCCGTTCCTTCCTCTCTGCACTACGACAGCCTAAGGAGTGACAAAAAGTTTTTAAAAAAAGGAGTACAAAATTAAACACTACAGAGAGCCTGGGTCTTCAGGAGGGAAGACAGGCAGACGTCAGTGGTGGAGTGCTGTACAATGTTATTGATGCTCTCCTTCAAAATGTAGCTTTGTGGAGGACTAAAATGTTGCTGTTTGAAGCTAACAAAGACAACCCACTGAGACCAGTCACATAACACACCATGTTTGGGAAATTTCACTAGTAGGGAAAAAAAAAAATCCATGGAGGTGGTTTCCATTTTTAAATGAAGTTGTTTGAAACAGGTTTCTACTGGGGAGGAATGTAAATGTGCCACAACATATAATATCATTGGAAAACCCCAATAAAAAGCGAATAATATTGAATCTGAAAAGGTACAAAAATGTCATAAATGATGGTGTTCTCATTGAAGACGCTCATCAAAGTGTCAGACCAGGTTGAAGTTCATATTGTTGTGCGTGGATACGTGTGAATATGCAAAGATCTCTCCATCCTATGGTGTGGGATGGAAAATGTTAACTAAGTCATTGTAGGAAGGCAAACAAGACAAGGCAGGGAGGTCATGGTAAGTCAATTCCATCTCACTATAACCTTACACTTCCTTCCTGCTAAGCCCCCTTTCTATATTTCACACACACTCCTGCTACCACTGTTGCTCAACCTCTATGTTGACATGCTGAAACCCTTACAGTAACTCTAGCCTACTTTCCAACAAACCCCAGGCATATCTGATCAGACACAAACAAAACAACTTCCACCCAAACTTCACAATCTGACACTTTTGTTCACTGACTATTGCTCAATCACCATGGTCACAAACTGAACATCTTACAGTCTTAATGTCTGAAAGTGAGTGTCTTTCCCAACAGATACTCAAGGCTAATCAGACCATAGAGATGATTATGAGACACTTAGAAAACAACACTAATCCCACCTAAACAATGTGCTGTCTCACACCAGTGGGAGTTGTTATAAGATGTTGCTAAACTAGGATTGTCCGTGAAATGGAGGGACATTTCATGTACTGTAAAGTATCTTGAAAAGATGTCTATTTCCCAATATCCATCCACTGATAACAATACTGAAACGATCCTGGCCTTCAAATGTATTATTAACCACCAAAGGGAGTTAATTCTCTTGGAGTTGTGGTTGTCATGCTTGCCTTGGGGTCATGAAGACCCCGTTAGAATACCTGCAGGGGCATAGCCTACCTACTCCCACCGGACACTGCAACACTATACCAGAGCGGAAGGAATTAAACTAAGCTGTTTGAGAAATTGATAATTTCTCAATGATCCATTCTGAGGCTCTAGACTCATCGAATGCAGAGTCACAGTGACATGGTGAGAAATGTCTCTATTCATGCCGTTCTCTTCTCCTACCCAAACGACCTAATCAATTTAACATTTCAATCAGCAGCCAGACTGTGAGTCATACCCACATTGCATCACACTGTTTTAGAGTGCTTTCTATGTCCCGGCTCCAACAACCAAAACACTACCCTCTTTCAGAGGATGCAAAATGTGGCCTGAAGAAAAATGCAGTCTGCCCTGTTTGGCTGGCCGGATGCCAAGGGTGGGCAGTGTGGGATTGGACTGCATCACGCCACACGTTCAGAGTGCAGGGGATGAAAATAAGCAGAGGAAATTGACCTTGTCTGCCATTCAGTTCAGTTGGTCAGTCCGTCCGTCTATAACACCATTGGTCTGACATCTTTGTGATAACGTGATTGCCTGACCGTCTTGGTTGAACTGAACCGCGGTCAGACGTCAATCAATAGCTGGTGTCTTTGCACTGAAATGGGAATGTGACTGATACATCTGGCCCTGTAGAGGACTAGGTAATGGGTAGCGGGTAGCAGGGCAGGGCAGGGTGAGCGCTAGCTGCCATCTCTGATTCACTTTGGACTCTGCTGACCTCCACTGGGTGGGTTGTTCATTACTGAGTTTGCACTGCAGAGGGCTGAGTGTAATGACACACATACTTGCACGGACACATAGATACACGGACGCATCCAACTCATCCATATATTTATATGTACATATTCTCATTCACCCCATTAGATTTGTGTGTATTAGGTAGTTATTGGGGAATTGTTAGATTACTTGTTAGATCTTACTGCAGTGTCGGAACCAAAAGCATTTCGCTACACTCGCATTAACTGCCAACCATGTGTACGTGACAAATAAAACTATGAAATAACACATATGGAATCATGTAGTAAGCAAAAAAAGTGTTAAACAAATCAAAATATATTTTATATTTGAGAGTCTTCAAAGTAGCCACCCTTTGCCTTGATGACAGCTTTGCACACTCTTGGCATTCTCTCAACCAGCTTCATGAGGTATTCACCTGGAATGCATTTCAATTAACAGGTGTGCCTTCTTAAAAGTTAATTTGTGGAATTTCTTTCCTTCTTAATGCATTTGAGCCAATCAGTTGTGTTGTGACAATGTAGGGGGTTATACAGAAGATAGCCCTATTTGGTAAAAGACCAAGCCACAATGTACAAAATAGTACAAATAAAGAAAAACCCTGGAGTGTGTCCAAACTTTTGACTGGTACTGTATGTATTAGAGGTCGACCGATTATGATTTTTCAACGCCGATAACGATACCGATTATTGGAGGACAAAAATCGGACGATTTTATTTATTTATTTGTAATAATGACAATTACAACAATACTGAATGAACACTTGTTTTAACTTAATATAATACATCAATAAAATCAATTTAGCCTCAAATATATAATGAAACATGTTCAATTTGGTTTAAATAATGCAAAAACAAAGTGTTGGAGGAGAAAGTAAAAGTGCCATGTAAGAAAGCTAACGTTTAAGTTCCTTGCTCAGAACATGAGAACATATGAAAGCTGGTGGTTCCTTTTAACATGAGTCTTCAATATTCCCAGGTAAGAAGTTTTAGGTTGTAGTTATTATAGGAATTATAGGACTATTTCTCTCTATACGATTTGTATTTCATATACCTTTGACTATTGGATGTTCTTATAGGCACTTTAGTATTGCCAGTGTAACAGTATAGCTTCCATTCCTCTCCTCGCCGCTACCTGGGCTCGAACCAGGAACACATCGACAACAGCCACCCTCGAAGCAGCATTACCCATGCAGAGCATGGGGAACAACTACTCCAAGTCTCAGAGCGAGTGACGTTTGAAACGCTATTAGCGCGCACCCCGCTAACTAGCTAGCCATTTCACATCGGTTACACCAGCCTAATCTCGGGAGTTGATAGGCTTGAAGTCATAAACAGCGCAATGCTTGAAGCATTGCGAAGAGCTGCTGGCAAAATGCACGAAAGTGCTGTTTGAATGAATGCTTACGAGCCTGCTGGTGCCTACCATCGCTCAGTCAGACTGCTCTATCAAATCATAGGCTTAATTATAACATAATACACACAGAAATACGAGCCTTAGGTCATTAATATGGTCGAATCCGGAAACTATCATCTCGAAAACAAAACGTTTCTTCTTTCAGTGAAATACGGAACTGTTCCGTATTTTATCTAACGGGTGGCATCCACAAGTCTAAATATTACTGTTACATTGCACAACCTTCAATGTTATGTCATAATTACGTAAAATTCTGGCAAATTAGTTCGCAATGAGCCAGGCGGCCCAAACTGTTGCATATACCCTGACTCTGCGTGCAATGAACGCAAGAGAAGTGACACAATTTCACCTGGTTAATATTGCCTGCTAACCTGGATTTCTTTTAGCTAAATATGCAGGTATAAAAATATATACTTCTGTGTATTGATTTTAAGAAAGGCATTGATGTTTATGGTTAGGTACACGTTGGAGCAACGACAGTCCTTTTTCGCGAATGCGCACCGCATCGATTATATGCAACGCAGGACACGCTAGATAAACTAGTAATATCTTCATCCATGTGTAGTTATAACTAGTGATTATGATTGATTGATTGTTTTTTATAAGATAAGTTTAATGCTAGCTAGCAACTTACCTTGGCTTCTTACTGCATTTGCGTAACAGGCAGGCTCCCCTCCCCGTGAGGCAGGTGGTTAGAGCGTTGGACTAGTTAACCGTAAGGTTGCAAGATTGAATCCCTGAGCTGACAAGGTAAAAATCTGTCGTTCTGCCCCTGAACAAGGCAGTTAACCCACCGTTCCTAGGCCGTCATTGAAAATAAGAATGTGTTCTTAACTGACATGCCTAGTTAAATAAAGGTGTAAAATAAATTATAAATAAAATAATAATAATAATAATCTGCAAAATCGGCGTCCAAAAATACCGGCCATTCCGATTAATGTATGTGTACATGTATGTGTGCCTTTCGGAAGGGTTGGGTTGAAAGCGGAGGTCAAATTTTGGTAGGACCTTGTATGCAATTGACTAATAAAGTGATCTTAATCTTAGTGAGTTGGGATTGGCCAATAGAAACCCTACATGATAGTGCAGTGTGGTGGGTCTGTCCAGAAGTCAGGTCAATGTTGCCAGTGAAAAGGCTTATGGGAGATTGAACAAATACAACAAAGGACTGAGAAAGGGAAAGAGAGAAAGTAGACTAGACTAATCTATTTCTGGTGAGTTGTTTTTTTCAGACCCAGAGATCATGGAACGAGAGGAGGTGACATCATGTAACGGAGAAACTTAGCAGGCTCAATGTGAAATCAACCAGGCTCAAATGTTGTCATCTTTAACATATTTCTCAATATCACCCTTATTTTAACCCAGGGCCCAAACAACTCACTCTTACAGTTTAACAACAAGCACAAGATGTACTCTCCCACCACCACCCTGCTATCAAATATGAAATCAGACAGACATATGAAAGAGGATGTCAGATTAGAAAAGTGTAGTGAATTAGAGGTGTCTCAGTAGATCATAAAAGAAAGGATATTCTAAGGTGAGTGTTTAGAGGGCTAGTTGGTTCAAGAGGCAAAATCCTAGAGGAAAACGTGGTTCAGTCTGCTTTCCACCAGACAGTTGGAGATGAATTCCCTTTTCAGAAAAACAATAACCTAAAACACAAGGCCAAATCTACACTGGAGTCACTTACCAAAAAGATAGTGAATGTTCCTGAGTGGCTGAGTTCCCGTTTTGACTTAAATTTACTCTAAATCTATGGCAAGACCTGAAAATGGTTGTCCAGCAATGATCAACAACCAATTTGGACAGAGCTTGAAAGATTTTGAAAATAATAATGAACAAATGTTGCACAATCCAGGTGTTGAAAGCTCTTAGAAATTTACCCAGAAAGACTCACAGCTATAATCGCTGCCAAAGGTGCTTCTACATAGTATTAATAATTATTTAAATTAGATATTTCTGTATTTAATTTTCAATAAAAGGTGCTAAAATGTAAAAAATAATGTTTTCACTTTGTCATTTTTTGTGTGTATATTGTTGAGAAATAAAATTGATTTAATCCACTTTGAATTCAGGCTGTCATTTAAAAATATATATATATTATTAGGATCCCCATTAGCTAACGGCGTAACGCTAGCTAATCTTCCTGGCATCCAACACCAATTATCGAGACATTACAAACCACAACAAATCAAGACTTCACAATCATTCAACAAGTAGACAATACAGACAATTAAATTACCTGACAGGAAACACATTTAACATTCAGTTGATACTTTCTATTTCCTGTCCAGTCATATGGTCTATCGCATTAGATGTTCTTTTATTTTTTTCTTGAAGGTGGATTTACTTTTTGCCTGAGAAATATGGATTGGTAAAGAGTTCCATTCAGCTATGGCTCTATATAAAACTGTAGATTTAAGGCGATTTGTCCTTGGCGTGGGTTGTCTTTGCTGCCCTGAATTTGCCTGTCTGGTTTGGTGGTTATGCGTGTTGCTAGTATGTACTAATTGGACTGAAAAATAAATATATATTTTTTTTAATATAACACTCCTAAAGAAAATCAGAAGACTGGATGGTAACTTGTTTTTAACGTGAAGCCATGAGAGATTGTGATGCATTTGGATAATATTCATACGGATAGAGCAATGAAGAGCTAATCTGGCAGCTCTGTTTTGAGCAATTTGGAGCTTTTTTATATCGGTCTTTGCTGCAGAGTGTGATAGATGTGATAGGACCAGGGATTGAATCACCTGATTCAGTGTGCTAGATGTTACATACTCTGAACATTTTCTTGCAAAAGCAATTCCCTTACCCATCTTAATAAACAATATTATCTATGTGTTCTGTAGTTTATTTTTATTTTTATTGCTCTAAATGCATTCTATTCATCAACAAATTCAATTGTGGATCATCAGCAAGCATATATCTTGAACCAAATATAATACATTTCGTTTTAGAAATGTTCAATGCCAATTTCTTCATATCAACCCACTCAGACACCATTCTTAGTTCACTGCTCAGTATGGTTGCAAAGGGTCGTAAACTTTCCGCTAAACTTCCAGACATTTTCCGGACGTTTTCCATGGGAAGTTAAGCCCGGGAATTTTGCTTAAATTCATCAAAAAAGTTAGCTTATAACAGTGAACCTTTTTTTGTGGGATACACAAGGCAATTCTAGGTCTTGTGGTATATTTTGGTTAATTCTTCCATCACATGTGCAGTGCACTCTTCCATCACATGTACAGCTGATTCTCAAGATCTTGCACACTAATGAGATGCTACTGAGCCCACACTACTACACTGTCTGAGCCAAGGACGGCATGCTTTCTGGTAAGTTTTGATTACAATACTGGGTGGGGTGAATATATTTTATATGACATACATGATTTTTTGTTAACTAGTAAATAGTAGCCTACAGCAAAGTGTGTTTAAATCATTTCTAACTTGTTAACAACTTCTGTTAGTTAGTTTTTGCTACCATGTGGGTTTTAGCTTGCTTGAACCTGCTAACTGAGGTGTGTTAATTCACCTGTTTCCATACATGTTTCATTTAAAAACATTTATCTTACAAAGGAGTTGTTTAACTGCCTCCTAGTGAACTGCCTCCTACTCTGTCCCAGATGCTAATATATGCATATTATTATTACTATTGGATATAAAACACTATGCAGTTTCTAAAACTGTTTGAATGATGTCTGTGAGTATAACAGAATTTATATGGCAGGCAAAAACCTGAGAAAAAATCCAAACAGGAAGTAAGAATTCTGAGACTGGTCAATGTTCAACTCATCGCCGAATCAATTCCCTGTAAGATATGGATCTGTTTGCACTTCCTACGCCTTCCGCTAGATGTCAACAGTCTGTAGAACGTGGAATGAAGCTTATGCTGTGTTGTGGGGCCGGATGGGAGGGGAATGAGTCAGTGGTCTGGCAGATTGCCAGTTCCTGGTCATGCGCTTTCCTCATGATATCGCCTTGCGTTCCATAACTTCTACAGACATGAAGGAATGCTCCGGTTGGAACGCTATTGGATATATATGATAACAACATCCTGAAGATTGATTCTCTACTTAGTTTGACCAGTTTATTCGACCTGTTATATAACTTTTTGAAGTTTTCGTCCGAGTTCGCCTGCATTTGCGCAAGCGTTTGGACATGTGCACTAAACATGCTAGCAAAAGTAGCTACTTAGACATAAGTAATGGACATTATCGAACAAAACAACGATTTATTGTGGAACTAGGATTCCTGGGAGTGCATTCTGATGAAGATGATCAAAGGTAAGGGAATATTTATGATGTAATTTTATATTTCTGTTGACTCCAACATGGCGGAGAAATGTTGTTATGTTTGAGCGCCGTCTCAGATTATTTTTTGAAATCTGACACAGCGGTTGCATTAAGAACAAGTGTATCTTTAATTATATGTAAAACATGTATCTTTCATCAAAGTTTATGATGAGTATTTCTATTATTTGACGTGGCTCTCTGCAATTTCTCCGGATATTTTGGAGGCATTTCTGAACATGTCGCCAATGTAAACCGAGATTTGTGGATATAAATATGCACATTATCGAACAAAACATAAATGTATTGTGTAACATGATGTCCTATGAGTGTCATCTGATGAAGATCATCAAAGGTTAGTGATTCATTTTATTTCCATTTCTGCTTTTTGTGACTACTATCTTTTGCTGGGAAAATGGCTGTGTTTTTCTGTGGCTATGTACTGAGCTAACATAATCGTTTGGTGTGCTTTCGCAGTAAATCCTTTTTGAAATCAGACATGTTGGCTGGATTCACAACACGTGTAGCTTTAATTTGGTGTCTTTCATGTGTGATTTCATGAAATATTGATTTTTATAGTAATATATTTGAATTTGGCGCGCTACATTTTTTCTGGCTTTTGGCCAAGTGGGATGCTACCGTCCCACATATCCCAGAGAAGTTAATCTAACTGCTTAACTATTTATCTGTACATGGAATTGTATTTGTTTTTTAAAAACTTTTTTCCCCCTAATCTTTACAGGAAAATACCACGGGCACTATCTGATGCGTGGAGACATTTCACTGCAGCTAATGTAGAAGGAAAAGCTGTGTACATTTGCAAATACTGTGCCAAATCATGTGTGAAGAATGCAACAAAGATGCAGAATCTTCTGGCCAAGTTACCTCAGCACTCACAACAAGCAACCTCTGACAAAAGTCCCTCTACCTCTATTCGAGGTGAAAATTATGAATCAGACACCTTAATGACAGCAACAGCTCATGGTCCTCCGGGAATCAGAAGTTTTTTTTGACTCAATGGAGGAACGTAGTCAGAGAAATGCTGATGAATGTCTTGCTTGAGCTGTGTATGCAACTGGTTCACCTCTGATGCTCACAGGCAATGTGTATTGGAAGAGATTTCTGAATGTTCTTCGCCCAGCATACACTCCTCCAACCAGACATGCTTTATCTACTCATTTGGTGGATGCAGAATTCAACAGAGTTCAAGTGAAGGTCAAGCAAATCATAGAGAAAGCAGACTGTATTGCAATCATCTCTGATGGGTGGTCGAATGTTCGTGGGCAAGGAATCATTAACTATCATCTCCACCCCTCAACCAGTATTCTACAAGAGCACAGACACAAAGGACAACAGACACACCAGTCTCTACATTGCAGATGAGCTAAAGTCAATCATCAATGACCTTGGACCACAGAAGGTATTTGCACTGGTGACAGACAATGCTGCGAACATGAAGGCTGCTTGGTCTAAACTGGAGGAATCCTGCCTTCTAGGCAGAGTTGCATAGAAAAAGCCATATCTCAGACAGGCCAATAAAAATAAAAGATTAAGATGGGCAAAAGAACACAGACACTGGACAGAGGAACTCTGCCTTGAAGGCCAGCATCCCGGAGTCACCTCTTCACTGTTGACGTTGAGACTGGTGTTTTGCGGGTACTATTTAATGAAGCTGCCAGTTGAGGACTTGTGAAGCGTCTGTTTCTCAAACTAGACACTTTAATGTACATGTCCTCTTGCTCAGTTGTGCCGGTTAGAGACACAGTTTGTGCTGTTCTGTGAAGGGAGTAGTACACAGCGTTGTACGAGATCTTCAGTTTCTTGGCAATTTCTCACATGGAATAGCCTTCATTTCTCAGAACAATAATAGACTGACGAGTTTCAGAAGAAAGGTCTTTGTTTCTGGCCATTTTGAGCCTGTAATCGAATCCACAAATGCTGATGCTCCAGATACTTAACTAGTCTAAATAAGGCCAGTTTTATTGCTTCTTTAAATCAGCACAACAGTTTTCAGCTATGCCAACACAATTGCAAAAGGGTTTTCTAATGATCAATTAGCCTTTTAAAATGATAAACTTGGATTAGCTAAAACAACGTGCCATTGGAAGGTAGATTACCTTCGGGCCAGCCTTTGGTATTTTAGTTTTCCTAGTGAGTGCAACCAAGTTATGATCACTGTAACCTAGTGCCACTGATACAGCTTTAGAACAACGTTCAGCCATGTTAGTAAAAATGTGATCGATACAAGTTGATGATGTGATACCGGACCTATTAGTGAACGTTCTGGTTGGTGATGTCACAACTTGGGTCAGGTTACATACATTGGCAACAGAAATACGTTTATTTCTCATTGGACAGTTGGTGTTAAAAAAAATCTATATTCATATCTCCCCAAAAATCTATTTCCCTATTTTCATCAGATACCCTATCCAATATTTCACAAATTACATCAATATATTTCACATCAGCATTAGGTGGCTAATAGCAGCAACCAACTAGTATAGGTTTGAAATGTGGTAAATGCACCTGTACCCATTGCGCCTCGAATCCATTCAACATTAAGTCCTTACGTTGTTTTGCTGGAATATGACTCTGGATCTAAACTGCAACTCCACCCACACATCTATTTCTGTCCCACCTGAACAAATTGTATCCATGTACAGAGATCTCAGCATCCTCAAAAGAAGAGTCCAAGTGAGTCTCTCATATTGCCAATAGATGAATCTTGTGTGATGCGCTAGACAGCATATTTCATGAATTCTGTTCCTTAAACTGCATATATTCAAGTGAGCAATTAACAGACCTTTCTTTGGTAGATTTACAGTATTTATGTCCAAACATGAATCAGAAGTTGGAATCTGAGAGAGAGATACTCAGTCAGTGTGTGTGTGTGTGTGTGTGTGTGTGTGTGTGTGTGTGTGTGTGTGTGTGGCTGGAATTACTTGTGTCTGTCACTCCTCCTAACACCTTGGGAGGGAGGGTGAACAATCAATTTTTCATACCTCAGATATGCCATGTCACCTCGTTCTCTTGCAGCCTTCATAGCTGGTATTAGTTCCTTTCTTCTTTGACGGACTGCATCTGAGATGATGAAGATGAAGGGCCATTTAAGGCATTTTGCTTTTTCAAGGACTGCAAGCTTATCCTTGAACCTGAGGAATTTCACTACAGTTGACCTTGGTCTGGTTCCATTGGTACCACCATTGGCACCACTAGAGACCCCTGGCTTCACAGACAGGTGAGCACGTTCCAGTTCAACATGTTGATCCGATTGTAGCTCCTCAGAAAACAGCTTTTGAACTTTGTCCTCTGATTCAGCCCATGTCTCACTTTGGCTCTCCTGGATACCATCTATTACAACATTATTTCTCCTCGATTGTCCATCCAGGTAATCAGCCGTCCCAGACATGTTCTGGAGGCCCTCCCTGACTGTGGTGATTTCATTCCGCCTTCCCAGACATGTTCTGGAGGTCCTCCCTGACTGTGGTGATTTCATTCCGCCTTCCCAGACATGTTCTGGAGGCCCTCCCTGACTGTGGAGATTTCATTCTGCCTTCCCAGACATGTTCTGGAGGCCCTCCCTGACTGTGGAGATTTCATTCTGCCTTCCCAGACATGTTCTGGAGGCCCTCCCTGACTGTGGAGATTTCATTCTGCCTTCCCAGACATGTTCTGGAGGTCCTCCCTGACTGTGGTGATTTCATTCCGCCTTCCCAGACATGTTCTGGAGGTCCTCCCTGACTGTGGTGATTTCATTCCGCCTTCCCAGACATGTTCTGGAGGCCCTCCCTGACTGTGGAGATTTCATTCTGCCTTCCCAGACATGTTCTGGAGGCCCTCCCTGACTGTGGAGATTTCATTCCGCATAGAGGAACAGTTTCTGGAAAGTGTATCCTGTGTGGTCTTCAATACATCCACATCCTTCTGTGTGAACTGAAGGCTTGTTTTAATGTCTTGTATATCTTTAGTAAGGTAGTCCAGCCGTTTGTTGGTAGACTCCATGATCATTTGTACGAAGCTTTTAAAGTTATTTTCCTGCTGAAGTATAATTTACTTATAGAAAACGTTCTACTTCTCCAAGAGTTCACGTACCTGCCCAGAAGAGATGTGATCCGTGTCTTTTTTCGGGAGGCATGACAGTACTAATAGTAGGACGAGTCCACTATTCACTCCATGAAATGAGAGACGCCTGCAGTAGAAAACTCTGGAAATCAGTAGTCCTAAAACCCGAGACAAATAGAAGTGCGGCCCTAGCCACAAGGGCTAACCGCTTAGCGTGCTTGGTATCCGGCAATAGTAGACCAGGTTGCCTAGCTTGATAGCTAGCAGCTAGGCTAGCTGCTTCGGCAATGTAGTACCACCTTGTTTGAGCACAGATCCTGGGACATATATCAGCGGTCCCAGCGTTAACGCGAACTGCGTCCCAGGATCCAGATATGAATAGGAAAACTACTGTAAACTTTTATTATCTAACTAGGTAGTTTGTTGTTAAAGTGAAACAAACCGAGTCCCTAGTCTTGTACTGCACATTGTGCTGTCTAGTATACACATACACATGTAACAACACCAACTGTGGAATAAGTCAAGGGCTATGAATACTTTCTGAAGGCACTGTAGCCTATAGTTTAGGCCTACTCTACGTGCTCAGCCATGCATTGAACAGTCTTTTTTGCAAACAGTGATTGAGTTATATTATTAGCCTAAATTATGACTATCCAATCTACTCATCACATTAGGAATAGTAGGCTATCTTACATAAGTCTGCAAAAGTGATGATGATGATGCTTTATTATAAAAGTGCATTTTTATGGTGAAAATTAGCTTCCCCAAACTTGAGACTCATGTGCCGCCTATGCCGCCTGCCTACGGCTGATTTGCAATACAAAATACCTATTTCCATTTCTATCTGTCTGCGTGGGCAACCCTTATGGCATACTGAACATAACATAGCTCATAAACATGGATTAAGTCACCGCAATATTTCACCCATTTTGATATACTAAAGAGAAAAACCAGGTGAAATCCCACTTCAAATGGCATGATGGTAATATACCACATTTCAAAGTGTGACATGCTGCTGTTGGGGAGAATGCAAATGGTTACCGCACAATTAACATTATTTCTCACAGGCTACACTCACGTTTTTATCTGCTCTTTATGCAAAGCAGACAGGCGTGTCTTTTTCACAATGTAGACTTTGACATATTTCCAAGTACTCTTGGCGGAAGCTTTAATATTATCTGTCTGGTTGCTGACCCCTGCTCTAGTGACTAGTAAAGTTATTCAATCCATTTCAGAACAACACAACACCCCTTATCAGAGAAGGGAAAATCATAGACTATGTCCATCCTCCACATGTCCTTTCACCACCTCTCCTCTCAGACTGTTCTCTTTACTTAAACAACAGTTAATGACTCTCCCTGGAAAGCTTACAGGGATGTGTAAAGCATACGGTATAATTACAGGTACTGTAAAGTGGATTCCAGTGTTTCTGTGTGGATGTTGTTGGGGGAAACCATATCCGACAGACTGTAACAGGAGTGTCGTATCAAGTCTGTGGCTGATTAGAGAGATTGACTGGTGAAGACACAGAGGAGAGGGATCTCTAGTACTGTAGTCAGGAGGATCTAGTTACTGTGCTGTTTGTGGCGGAAGACTATCTTACCATGATCAGGCCGGTTGTGATGGGGTCGTTGCATCCATGGCACAGCTCTCCGAACTTGGCCCAGTAATCCTTCTTGCAGAAGAGTCGGCCCTCCTTCTGATAGTACCAGTGGGACAGGGAGGCACTGCACTGACAGCATCTGAACAAGGAGAGCGAGAGGAATTATGTGCATGTTTGTAAGTTTATTAGGCAGAGCTGACTTCATAAAACTGGCTAGGTCTTTGAAACCAGTACTGGCCCAGGTTGACTTCTTGTAGACAATCCCAGCACTAAAACTTCTTGGTCGATCACACACAGTCATCTATGGATAGCACTTATAATTGTCAGCTTGAAAATGCCTTTCAAAAGTTCTTTCCTCCTTGCACCAATCCTGACAGTGCTGGATTTGGCCTCCCCCTCTGCACAACATTTAACTTCTCGTTGAAAGTTAGTCTTGAAAATGGAGATTGCTTATAAATTAGCCACCACATCTTCCTCAATAACACCTGCTACAGTTGCCGCCATTGTCACACAGACTACAACAAAAGCATGGGAAAACTAGCCTACTGCTCACTATTGGCTCATCAGTAGTGACATGTCTAGGCCTTCATGTTTTTTCCCCAAATGGTCCCACCCATTGCACCCAAATGTGATTGGTCCATTCACCTGTCACTCCAAATTTCTGCTCTAATAAAGCTTCTGAAGGCCTACCCAATGGCTGGCTGAGCTAGCTAGATTTTTCTACCCAGGGAAAGTATTCTCTTTCCAACACAAACTGAAGAGATGAAATCAGAAGATCTTAAAAATTATTAAAAATATTAAGTTGAAATTAAAGCAACATTTTATTTAAAAGAAATTATCTGAAGGACTAGAAGGCCCTCAGGGTCCCCCACTGATTAGAGGCCATCAACGAGCTAAACCACTGACATGTGTCTTACTGAAGGTAATGCAACAGATAATGCATCAGAGATCTGAAAGGGATGAAAGTTACATTTCCTTAACCACTAAGACTAAAGCAACACTCCCACATACATTAAGTGTTAGACCAAAGTGAGATCACAGATAAGACCTAGTCACAGTGTTGGGTTTGAAACAACACAGATGTGATGACAGACACCTACACATGTCAATGCTGTCCAAACACAACACACACTGTAACAACATGGTTGTTTATCCAGTGGCTTTTGATCCACACAACTAGTTTCACACACACACACACAGACACAGACACACACACAGGGGAATGCCAAGGTAAACATTACATCACCATTATAATGTCTACTACGATTGAAAAGTGATTTTATACATTCCAATAACATTTGATTTAGAATAAAACATCTCAGATATATAACCACATGTATAAACCGTGTGGTTCAAGCCCTGAATGCTGACTGGCTGACAGCCGTAGTATATAAGACCGTATACCACGGGTATGACAAAGCATTTATTTTTACTGTTCTAATTACGTTGGTAACCAATTTATAATATTAATAAGGCACCTCGGGGGTTTGTGGTATATGGCCAATATACTACGGCTAAGGGCTGTATTCCAGGCCCTTAGCCATTGTTTATTGGCCATATACCACACCCCCTCGGGCCTTACTGCTTAATTATATCATAGACATAAGGGGCTATCTGCATGTGGAGATCTTAAGGAATGGACCTACCGCTGTCAGTAACAGTACATTAAGAGAACTGATAGTGAGATATCTCTCGCAGGGAGAGAAGAGGAGAGAACAGGACAGAGCTGAATGATTGGGTAGTGATGTCAGGCAGATAGAGATCATTGGCTGATAGACAGGGTGAGTACTGAGGAGTGAAGGGGAGAGGAGAGGAGATGACAACACAGACGACAACACAGTCACTAATCACAGAGACACACACACCAGAGGAGGCTGATGTTAGGAACTATAGGCGGACGGTATCAAATACATAAAACACTCCGTTCCATTGATTCCATTCAGGTCATTACTAAGAGCCCATCCTCCTATAGCTCCTCCCATCAGACTCCTCTGACAAACAGACACACACACTTCCATCAGCCTTCCTGGTCCCTTGTCTCCTCTGGCCTTCCTCTGCCAAACAGCCAGGGATCAATAGGAACAGACCTGGGGGAGTCAGGGGGACTGTTGGTCATCAATCCCCATCTGCTGCCTCTCTGCTGGGCTACAGTACATCCAGACCAGAGGCCTAGGAGGGGAAAGGAGATGGGACAGTGGGGTAAGGGTGTGGGGTGTAATGTTAACAGATGAATCTTAGGGGCCTGGGGACTGTGGGGAGGGAGGCCTAGGGAGAGTGAAATGGGAACGGGACCAGAAGGGGAGTGGGGATGAGGGCATTGGGGTAAGGTAGAGGATGATGGGGGGAAAGTGAGTGGAACAGATAGAGCAGGCACTGGAGTGGACAGATAATTTCCCATGGGTTTATGCGGTTATCATCAGTCTTCTTTAAGTCTATCCAGGACACACATGCATGCACCCCTGCAGAAACACACACAGACACTCAATTTACAAACACTGACATGTACACACTGAATTGCACACACAGTGAACATGTGAGTGTAACGGTCAAAGACAGAGCTCCCACTACTAGACCCTGATCCTGCTGCATGCAGTATGCTGAGCATGTGGTGTGACGATAGGAGGCAGAAATGGGTCAAGGGTAGCCAGAGGACAATCACAGCCACACTACTCTACCTAGTCAGCAGTCCCGTCTTCCAGCTGCACCTCCCCCTCTCTACTGCAGAGTCCCTGCAGCCTCCTGCAGAGTCAAAGTCATACCTGGGCCTTCTCTACACACACAGGCATATCAGTACACAAAGGGCTTCAATGCTATCGAGCTAAATCCAAGCTGGTCACTTTATCAGGGAAGGGCATGTAGCGCTGAACTGTACTGTAGCATAACTGTAGCAGAACACCATATGAATATGTTACCCACAGTAGCAGGCAATAGTAGTAGGATTACATGCGAGTAAAAGTGTGAGTGTATGTGTTTGTGGGATACCCTTTGGATTTGTGCCTGTATGTGCACACGTCAATGCCTGTGTGTGTGTGTGTGTGTGTGCGCATGCGTGCGTGTTTGCATTACAGGGGGCACATAAGAGGATTAACTGTTTGAAAGACCCAGAGAGAGACTCTCTAACCCATTGTACCAAATACCCCGCTGGATGACTAAGAGCTTGCCCTGAGTTCAGTACAACTACTTCTTATACACCAAGGGCGCAACTGTGGTTTTAGAAGTGGGGGGACATACACTACATGACCAAAAGTATGGACATCTCATTCCAAAATCATGGGCATTAATATGGAGTTGGTCCCCCCTTTGCTGTAACAGTGCATTCGAAAAGTATTCAGACCCCTTGACTTTTTTCACATTTTGTTACATTACAACCTTATTTTGAAATTGATTTAAAAAATGTTTTCCTTATCAATCAACACACAATACCCCATAATGACAAGGCAAAAACAGGTTTTTAGAAATTTTTGCAAATGTACAATAATTAAATACATGAAATATGACATTTACATAAGTATTCAGACCCTTTAATGTGGGACCTTATATAGACAGGTGTTTGCCTTTCCAAATCATGTCCAATCAATGGAATTTACCACAGGTGGACTCCAATCAAGTTGTAGAAACATCTCAAGGATGATCAAGCACCTGAGCTCAATTTCGAGTCTTATACAAAAGGGTCTGAATAATTATGTAAATAAGGTATTTCTGTTTTTTTATTTGCAAAAATGTCAAAAAAAAATCGTTTTTCGCTTTGTCATTAAGGGGTATTGTGTGTAGATTGCTGAGGAAAATGTTTTATTTAATACATTTTAGAATAATGCTGTAACGTAACAAAATGTAGAAAATGTCAAGGGGTCTGAATACTTCCCAAAGGCACTGTATAACAGCCTCCACTCTTCTGGTAAGGCTTTCCACTAGATGTTGGAACATTGCTGCAGGGACTTGCTTCCATTCAGCCAAGTATGTTGGCCAATTAGGTCCAGGTTGCAGTCGGCGGTCCAATTCTCTGTGCAGGCCAGTCAAGTTCTTCCATACCGATCTCGACAAACCATTTCTGTATGGACCTCGCTTTGCGCACAAGGGCATTGTCATGCTGAAACAGGAAAGGACCTTCCCTAAAATGTGGCCACAAAGTTGGAAGCACAGAATTGTCTAGAATTTCATTGTATGCTGTAGTGTCCCTTCAATGGAACTAAGGGGCTTAGCCCGAACCATGAAAAACAGCCCCAGACCATTATTCCTCATCCACCAAATTGGCACTATGCATTGGGGCAGGTAGCGTTCTCCTGGTATCGGTCAAACACAGATTCGTCCATCGGACTGCCAGATGGTGAAGCGTAATTCATCACTCCAGAGAACGCGTTTCCACTGATCCAGAGTCCAATGGCGGCGAGCTTTACACCACTCCAGCCGATGCTTGGCATTGCACATGGTGATCTTAGGCTTGTGTCCGGCTGCTCGGCCATGGTAACCCATTTCATGAAGCTACCGACGAACAGTTCTTATGCTGATGTTGCTTCCAGAGGCAGCTTGGAACTCAATAATGAGTGTTGCAACTGAGGACAGATGATTCTGTGAGCTTGTGTGGCATACCACTTCGTGGCTGAGCCGTTGTTGCTTCTAGACGTTTCCACTTCACAATAACAGCACTTACAGTTAACCGGGGAAGCTCTAGCAGGCCAGACATTTGACGCACCTACTTGTTGGAAAGGTGGCATCATATGACCGTGCCATGTTGAAAGTCACTGAGCTCTTCAGTAAGGCCATTGTACTGCCAATGTTTGTCTATGGAGATTGCATGGCTGTGTGCAACGGGTGTAGCTGAAATAGCCAAATCCCCTAACTTAAAGAGGTGTTCACATACACTATATATACAAAAGTATCTACATGTTGAACATGAACAGGCTGAACTGGCCCAGTGGCCCACCATCCACCACAGAGAAAACACAATGGTAAATATAGACGTGATAACGTGAGATGAGTAATGCATAATGGTCTGTGGTGAAGACCAGAATGAGATTAAGGGCTGCATGTCAGATACACATAACCAAAATATTCAGAGACAAAATGATGATCTGAACCAAAGGAATGGTTACAGAGAAAAGTGTTCACTGGATATGATACTGATATGAACTACCAGGCAGACCTCATATCTATTCATATCAAATGGTCATGCTTTTGTCTTGCCCACGCAGCACAGGGTTAGCTAAGTGCAGGGTTCGCTGAAAGCATTGAGAGAAAGAAAAGAGATAGGAGAAAAAAGAGAGGAGGGAAGACATGCTGTTGGAAGCGTACGGGTGGAGTTAAGCAGAGGAGATGAGAGAGAAAAGAAGTTTAGCTCTGCTGAAAGAGATAGAAGGAAAGGATATGTCGGGACAGGGAGAAGAGGCGCAATGCTTAAAGGACGTAGAGAAAGGACGGTAGAGGCAGGGAGATGAGCTATGCCAAAAGGATGGGATAGATGGGTTTTTACTTGATGATATGAGATTTGAGTGACAGGTCCCCAGGGCTCTGTCATCAGGGTCGGAGGGTAGAGAGGGAGAGAGGGAGAGAGGGAGAGAGAGAGAGAGAGAGAGAGAGAGAGAGAGAGAGAGAGAGAGAGAGAGAGAGAGAGAGAGAGAGAGAGAGGGTGGGAGAGAGAGAGAGGCACTGAAAGGAGGGATGAGCTGAGGGAGAAGTGGAAGGATGGAAAGAGAGATGAACAGGAGGCTGACAAATGACTATTCCACAAGCAAACAGACGAGCAACTAGGAAAGATCCCAGATTCTGAGATGCCAGACACCCAGCCGCAACCACCTAGGAGAATAGAAACATCCAAAGAAGGGGGGAGAGGTGGGTCACAAAATCTGGAGACCCCACTTTCACCCCTTTATTCCCAAATGGAATCAGCCAAAGTGCCTTGTAATAAAATGTATTAATTAATTCAATTAATTATCCTTGACCCCCCCCCAGCAAAACCCATGTAATTTTAAATCACCACTCACATAGAGACAGGGAGACAGACTGGTAAAAACACTGTATTCATACAGAGACAACTGTTTGACCAAAACACCGGATTCATAGAGAAAGTGAGAAGAAAATTAACTAATCCATTCACTTCATATATACTGTATATATATAAAAAAAAATATATATATGTAAACACTCTGTGTAATCAACTAGTTTGCCTATTTTTTTTTGCATAGCATTGACTCTGATCACAGTGATGATAATAGATTCAGATATTATCGCATTAGACTGATGTTCGTATACTTGAATTATCTTCAAACTCCTTGTATCTTATTTACAGCCTTTTGGGGACCCTACGTGAGATTTGTCACCCCGCGGCAAAACATTTTAGTGGCCACTCTCTTGACGGTGGAGTAAATTTCCTGCAATTCTACACATTTTTCCATGGGGTGGAGAGAAAACGTAGCAATTTATGTATAATACATGAATGCAATTCTACTCATTTTTCCATGGGGTGGAGAGAAAACGTAGCAATTTATGTATAATACATGAATGCAATTCTACTCATTTTGCCATGGGGCAGAGAGGATTTTTTCCAGTTTTACAGCTAATTTCCTGCAAATCCTGCAAATTCTCCTGGGGAGAATTTTTATCAGTTTAAAATGCCCACATGAGCTGAAAGACAATGCCCATATTTACCCATGATGTTGCACAACAATTTAAGTCAATAAGTCATAGTTTTAGTCAAAGTATGATATATTTGGGGTTGAAGTGGGAAATCCGAAGCGGTAACTTCGGAAATTTTTCGTGACAATGCTATGCGTTTTCTCTATGATATTACATGCTAATACTTTTCAGTCTACATTTTTTTATCAGGGCTTGGTTTTATTTGAATGTTACCACCCACCAGCATGTCATTATTTATTAAATCAGAAACACCTGCAAAGTCCTTCTTTCATGAGTCGCAACTGAGCTGAGCAATATAATAGATGACCTTTGGCTGAACCAAACAGCTTTTCGCAGTAGATGCCTGAGCCATGGAGCAAATTAAAATAGGGGGTGCAAACTTATGTTTTTACACCTCCACTTTTTACCAGCAAATTATCATAATCCATTTTAGTCATTTAGTGAACACTCTTATCCAAAACCACCTACAGTAGTGAGAGCATACATTATCACACTTTTTTCGCACGGTTAGGCAGTACAGTTAGGCTATCCATATTACCCGAGCGTCATCTTATTCTTTTTATTTCTATGGCGGATTTGTAGTTGCAATTTATGGAACATGCCAAAACTTTGGAGATAACAATAGATGGCAAAGTCAAATATACTGGTTTCCCCTATCCATCTGTGGCGAAGTTTTCCCTAAATGCTTATGACAAATCCAGCTCCAGAACCAGCCATAGCCTAGCCAGCTGGCGAATCTTTTCAATACGGTGTAGCAACAACAGATAACATTAGCTAGCTAGATAAGGTTAGCATGCTCGCTATCTACACTGACAGCTGTCAGTGCACTACTTGTTGTTATTTCTCCACTCCACCTGGAAAACGTTCCCACCCCCAATTCATGAATATATATTAGCAGCCTGCACCATTCTTTGGCGGTGGAACCTAAACGAGAATTTCTGTTATAGGACAGGAATTTCCGTTGAAATATGGCCAGCATTGCCCTTTGGTGGGGGCCTTTAAAGCTAAATTCCCCAAATTCGACACATTTTGCCATGACTAATGCCATGTTAATATCATATCTGCGTGAGAATGACTAACACAATCAATTGGGGCCCACTGGAGGTCAGGGCCCCTGGGCACATGCCCTGCGTGCCATGATTACTACAAGTTTAAATAGCTGGCTAGACTAACTACCAATCAAAAAATATATATGGCTAATTTTTAATTTCCTAGCGGACAAGGGCCCCTAAGCGACCAGCTTATGTTGCTTATACCTGGAGCTGGCCCGCTTCTTTACCATGCAAACCACTTGACCCAGGTCAATATCTGACCAAGATCAACAGCTTCCAATGATTTTAAATGGATATCAAAGCAAAAGATTAATGAATATAATAATTGTGTTTGTTTACATTAATAAAAGTATGCCAATTTGACCTTTCACTACGGTAGGTCACTCTTTGATTTAGCTAAAGATAGAGGTATTGATCAGGAGGAGTCACACAGCATATATGTTTTACTATCCTTAAATTAATTTCCATTCAAAATCATATTTCCCCTAACCCCAACCCTTACCCTAACCTTAACCATAACCCTAAACCTAACCCTAATTCTCACCCTAATAGTAACCCTAACCCTAAACATAACCCCTAAGCTTAAAAGAGAATTTGTCCTCGTGGGAAACGTCCCATAAGGGATATTTTTCTATATTTTACTTTCCCTGTGGGGACTTCTGGGGATTTCCAGTAGCCACGAGAATAGTATTACAAGCCCACGCACAAAAGTTTCAGACTGAGTAGACACACAGTGGTTTCCCCAGTTCTCCAGGGGACAGACACATACAGCTGGAAAGTTTCCCACATAGGTAGTGGTTCTAACTCCTACACCAACATGCCATCTCAGCTGTGTCTTGTGATCTATTGGTCACCCTGTAAACCAGTACCATAGTCTCTAACTAAAAATAGCAATACTGTAAACTGTGTTTTCTGTTTCTAGGATTAATGTTACTGCAGCACTCACATCACATACAATGTGTTGATTCCACTGATAACCCCTCACATCACTGAGTTGAATGGAGTATTGCTTGAGATGACATTTTAATACAAAAATTGGCATCACAAGTCAACCGTGCAAACTATAGAATGTTCACCGTAACCTAAAAGACATAGTCTATGTAACAATCAGACTTTCTGGTGGGACTCTTCAAAATGTCAGTCTGGCCATCCTCTCTCTCTCTGTCTGGATGACAGAGGTCATGGCATGACGTGGGCAGAGACACCTCTGAAGGAAGTGGGTCATGTCTACAGGAAGTGCTCTCTGTACTGGGCAGGGGAGGAGAGGACAAGAGGAGAGAACCTCCAACAAGGTGTTGACCGATTTTAAGGTTTAAATATTTTTTAGGATGCAGCATTATGAAAAGCGCAAGAAATCATGTGCCACACATGTAGCCTCCCATCTCTCTCTCACACAAACACAGAATAATCTATTTTGCGTGTCCAATGATCCTTCCTCTGTCCAATTCTATACATCTAAAAGATGTCAGCCATACAGTAAACCGTATGGTCAATAAATCGATATTCCACAATCCATAGATGAATGAGCAATAAATTGCACTAAAGAAATGAGACAACATGATTAATTAGTTAGCATGTCTACTGAATGCTGATGTATTTTATAAACAAATTAAAATGTGTTTTTAATCAGTTGGCTGATTAGTATCTAAAATGTAATTTGTGTCTATTTTACATCCAGTGCTTGGTAATTTGTGTCTATATTACATACAGTGCTTGCTGTTGTTGTGAGTGGGTATTGCCGGCAAGACTGCAACCCACACCAAGCATGTGACTATGAGGAAATATGACCTATGTCTTATGAGAGGGGGCCGAGAAAGAGAGGGTGAGAGAAAGAGAAAGAATGAGAGAGAAAGATATACAGAGAGAGCGACAGAGTATGTAATGGAAAACAAGATGAGGAAACGACAGCATCAGGGAGACCAGGGAAACACCTCTCCTGTTCGCATCTTGTCAACAAGCCAGTAATGTTCCCACTGGAAGGGAATACCAAGACAGGGATAGAGGGGGGAATTCCTGGCAGGGGGCCAAGTTCTACCAATCTTCTTCAGTGGAACAAAAAAAAGTTAAATCTTTCCAACCAGACATGGAAAAGGAAATCACTTTTTTTTTATGGCGTTCTTTCAGATTACAACCAGTTCTGATAATATAATTTCAACAATATTTGAGCGCTGGGAAGAGAGTAGATTCTACAGAGAGATGGTTAGGATGGATGTAAGGGTTTCCCTTCTACTAACCAGTAAAAGGATGTGTAGTGAGGTAAGGATGAGCATTATTGGAGGAGAGAGAGAGAGAGAGAGACACACACCCACACAAGGACGATAACCAACAAAATGAGACACATTCATCACAATCCCAACCAACCGGCCCCTCTCTGCACCCCCTTATTGTCATTCCGCTCTTCTTTATCATTCCTTCGTTGCCGTCTCCCTCAGACACCCTTCACCCTAGGGCAGAGCAGTTCACAGACCATGATGTCACTCCCCTTACAGAAAAAGCATGACCTAATCCGCTCGGTGGCCCCTCCCCATTGGGTGTTTTCAAATCCTCCCAGGAAATCCCATAGCCAATCAGACGCAGGCCGAAACCCCTCCCCTACAATTGCAAGCTCAGCAAAGAGCAGGCATAAACCCTCTCAGTGCCGGGCTCAGCTATCCCTGTGTCAGCCATCCCAGCTCTCAAGAACAAAAAGATCAGGGAAAAGATAGTCTGTGCATTTTTATGCGGTGGAAAAAACACAGTGGTTGGCTGGGTTGAGTTCTAAGATGGCTGCTGAATGCCCGGTAGCTTTTGTCAATGGGGAACAGTTTTTGTTGTAGCACCGGCAGTCTATTGGTCTATTAAGCAGGGGCATTGCAGGTAACATAGCTTTGTTGAGCTGTGTGGTGGCTGTATGCTGGGGGGTAAATAGTGTGGCGGCTGGGGGTGAATAGTGTAGATGGAGGCAGTTTCCTTTGTACTCGCTAAGCCCTGTGTCTGTCTGGCTTTCAGCACAGCTATCTATGCACATTCTGTCTGTCTGGGGCAGACTGGACTGGACAGGAAAAAGAGAATGGCAGTTCATTCTCCAATGTTCCACGACCACGGTCAAAACAAGACATGAGTGATGGAGACTATCAGGTGCCAACAACATTGGCCTCTGGTTCTGTCCTAGCATCAGTGAATAGTCACTGTTCAGAGGACCACAATGCATAGAAGTAAAAGTACACCTTTTTGTGTTCAGCATACAAATATGTTGAGTCCTGGATGTCGGACAATGTTGGACTGATATAACTGGTAAAGTGAATGAAAAAGTGTAGAAGTGAAATAGTGAATACATTCTATATCTATAACACTGGGATAAGGAAGGTCAAATATAATTTCTGGAAGTCTGATAAAAGGCTTGTATTACAAGGCCAAAAGTTTAAAGCTTGGGAGTGGGATTGTAATCAGAAGAAAGAACCTACATGTATAGACAGACTCCCTTTTCCTTTGTAAATGTCATCGTCTCAGATTAACAATGGAAAGTTACAGTCGGTGTGCAAAAATACTTTATTAAACAGAACTGTGTGTTCTTGGTTCTGGAGACAGAACAGAGACACAGTGTCAGTCAGTGATCTCAGTCTAAAAACAGAGTGGGGGGGATAAACCTGGCAGCACTTGATGACATGAGAACAATTTTCTCAATAATCTCTAAATCCACAAACCAGATGAATTCCTGAAGTCGATCATTTTATAAGGAGCTTTCGATCAAGCTAGCCCTGAGCCATTTTTGTATTTTTTTAAAATTTATTTAACCTTTGTTTAACAAGGCAAGTCAGTTAAGAACAAATTCTTATTTACAACGATGGCCTACCAAAAGGCAAAAGACCTCCTGCGAGGACGGAGGCCGGGATTAAAATAAATAAATAAATAACATAAATATAGGACAAAACACACATCACGACAAGAGAGACAACACAACACTACATAAAGAGAGACTGTGTTGTCATGTGTTGCTTCCTTGCTATGTTGTTGTCTTAGGCATGGTAGCAACACAACATGGTAGCAGCACAAAACATGGTACAAACATTATTGGGCACAGACAACAGCATAAAGGGCAAGAAGGTAGAGACAACAATACATCACGCAAAGCAGCCACAACTGTCAGTAAAAGTGTCCATGATTGAGTCTTTGAATTAAGAGATTGAGATAAAACTGTCCAGTTTGAGTGTTGCAGCTCGTTCCAGTCGCTAGCTGCAGCGAACTGAAAAGACGAGCGACTCAGGGATGTGTGTGCTTTGGGGACCTTTAACAGAATGTGACTGGCAGAATGGATGTTGTATGTGTAGGATGAAGGCTGCAGTAGGTATCTCAGATAGGGGTGAGTAAGGCCTAAGAGGGTTTAATAAATAAGCATCAACCAGTGGGTCTTGCAACGGGTATACAGAGATTAGCAGTTTACAGAGGAGTATAGAGTGCAGTGATGTGTCCTATAAGGAGCATTGGTGGCAAATCTGATGGCCGAATGGTAAAGAACATCTAGCCGCTCGAGAGCACCCTTACCTGCTGATCTATAAATGATGTCTCTGTAATCTAGCATGGGTAGGATGGTCATCTGAATCAGGATTAGTTTGGCAGCTGGGGTGAAAGAGGAGCGATTACGATAGAGGAAACCAAGTCTAGATTTAACTTTAGCCTGCAGCTTTGATATGTGCTGAGAGAAGGACAGTGTACTGTCTAGCCATACTCCCAAGTACTTGTATGAGGTGACTACCTCAAACTCTAAACCCTCAGAGGTAGTAATCACACCTGTGGGGAGAGGGGCATTCTTCTTACCAAACCACATGACCTTTGTTTTGGAGGTGTTCAGAACAAGATTAAGGGTAGAGAAAGCTTGTTGGACACTAAGAAAGCTTTGTTGTAGAGCATTTAACACTAAATCCAGGGAGGGGCCAGCTGAGTATAAGACTATCATCTGCATATAAATGGAAGAGAGAGCTTCCTACTGCCTGAGCTATGTTGTTGATGTAAACTGAGAAGAGTGTGGGGCCTAGGATTGAGCCTTGGGGTACTCCCTTGGTGACAGGCAGTGGCTGACAGTGACAGCAGATTTTCTGACTTTATACACTGCACTCTTTGAGAGAGGTAGTTAGCAAACCAGGCCAAAGACCCCTCAGAGACACCAATATTCCTTAGCCGGCCCACAAGAATGGAATGGTCTACCGTATCAAAAGCTTTGGCCAAGTCAATAAAAATAGCAGCACAACATTGCTTAGAATCAAGGGTAATGGTGACATCATTGAGGACCTTTAAGGTTGCAGTGACACATCCACAACCTGAGCGGAAACCAGATTGCATACCAGAGAGAATACTATAGACATCAAGAAAGCCAGTCAGTTGATTATTGACAAGTTTTATCAACACTTTTGATAAACACGACAAAATAGAAATAGGCCTATAACAGTTAGGATCAACTTGATCTCCCCCTTTAAATAGAGGACGAACCGTGGCGGCCTTCCAAGCAATGGGAACCTCCCCAGAAAGGAGAGACAGGTTAAAAAGGTCTGAGATAGGCTTGGCGATGATACGGGCAGCAACCTTAAAGAAGAAAGGGTCTAAACTATCTGACCCAGATGTTTTTGGGGGGTCAAGTTTCAGGAGCTCCTCTAGCACCTCATACTCAGTGACTACCTGCAGGGAGAAACTTTGTAGCGGGGCAGGGGAAAAAGAGTGAGAAGCATCGGGGATAGTCGCATTAGAAGGAGTGGGAGATGAGGAAATGTTCGACGGGCAAGGAGGCATGGCTAAGTCAAATAGGAATCCTGACTTAATGAAGTGGTGATTAAAGAGCTCAGCCATGTGCTTCTTGTCAGTAACAACCACATCATCAACATTAAGGGACATGGGCAGCTGTGAGGAGGAGGGTTTATTCTCCAGGTCTTTACCCATTTTCCAGAACTTCTTGGGGTTAGACCCACAGAGAGAGAACATTAAAGTAACTAACTTTGGCCTTCCCGGATAGCCTGAGTGCACTTATTTCTCAGGCTGAGCCAGTCAGTCTGAGTATGAGTGTGCCGAGCATTTCGCCAAATGCAATTCTTGAGGTGGAGTAACTCTGCAAGACCACAGTCAAACCAGGGGCTGAACCTGTTTTTTATTCTCATTTTCCTTATGGGGGCGTGTTTGTTAACAATACCAAAAAAGAAGGTCAAAGCATCTTTGACAGAGGGGATCAAGCTGATTCTATACCATTTTAGAAAGGCCTGTCATGAAGGAAGGCTTGCTCATGAAAGTTTTTTAGCAAGCGTCTATGACAAATCAGGACAGGTTGTTTCACTGAGCAGCCATAGCCATAACCAGAGCCCTAAGAATAGCCAGCTGCAACTGCCAAAGCTAGCCATTGGCCCTCAGATAAGAACTGTGGGGAAATCTAGGCCTAGGTTAGGAGATAAGCCAAAAGCTTACCAAATAATTAATTTGAAATTTGCTCTGGACTAATATAATATATTCAGGTGAACAAAGCCAGAGAAAGGAAACAGACAGTGTCTCTGACCCCTACAAGCTCCTCAAGGAAACTAGATAAAAGGATGACATAGAGAGTAATAGCAGAGGAGGAGGAGGAGAGAAAGAGTGATTGAATGATGGAGGAGGAGGTTGAAGAGAGAAAAGAACATGGTGATAGAGTGATGGATGAAGAGAAGGAGAGGAAAGAGGGGAAGGAGGGAGGAGAAAAGAGAAGCACCCAGTGTCCACCCTTTAAGAGTAATTTCCCTTCCTCCTTTACTCAACATCTGTCTAACAAATCTCCACATCCGTCCTCGACAGCCTTTCATTTGTACACAGCCTGTTCCTCCTGCTGCTCTACAGAGATGAAACACAGAGATTAAATACAGAGATGAAATACAGAGCAGACCGGTGAGCCAGGGGAGTCAGGCAGATTTAATCCTGTCAGGAGGATGTGATGTTTAATTTCTTCAGCCTCTCTGATGATGACATTGGTCGTCTTTGTATAAACCAGGTTACTGTCTGCCCACACACCTGCTGTATGTGTGATCTCCTCTCCTCCGCTACACTTTCACTTATCCTCTCTTCTCCTCTGCGCTCACCTCTCCTCCACTCCTCACCACTCTTCTCCTCCCCTCACCTCACCTACCCTCCACTCCACCCATCTCATCCCTCTTCTCTTCTCCTCTCCTCCCGCAACCATTTTAAGGTGGCTAACAACACATCCATTACTTCCTGCCTGGTGTTAACTATCACTGAAACAATACCACATTCAGTTACATCTAAAGTAGACACCTTACATAAAGTATAGTTTCATAACCTTACAATATCAATGTTACACAGAAACTTTTAGAAAGGGATTTATTGTACTGTACATGGAGGTGTACATTTTATGATCTGATCAGGTTTCAGCTCCTATTCTGAGTATTCATGTCTACTTCAAAAGGAATGCACCTGTTGTATCAGAGTGTATGATGTGATTTAAATGAGGAAGCTCCTGCACACAGCTTGCAAATGCTCACCATTATGAACATTCCAACCACACCTAATTTAGCCTACCCCAATAACACATTAAAGGAAAACTCCACAAAAAAAACAATATTTTGGTTTCATTAGCCATTGTTGATATAGTGCCAAATGTTTTGCATGTCAGCAATCAAGTTTTCAAGATACGTAACTTTCAAAATACAGAACTCTGTCCTGTATTATTCATTTTGCATCATATGATGAGAAAGTGACAAGAGTATTTAAATAACATGTGTGAAGTCTGCTTTATGTAAAAAATAACTCAGAAGCTACAGTTCACCATAGTATTCGCCAAAAGCCATGGAAGACACTCATTCACAGCTTTGTGATTATCGGACCCGCTATTTATAAATTGTGAACAATTTCCCCTAAGAGGGTCTGGCTGTCGTTGGATAACATGCTTATCTGACAACTCACACAAGGCAGGCACACACATACACGCAAACATACAGAGAGGAAAGCTGGAGTCAGTGAACACAGACGGAGCACTGTATCACAGCGACACTGAAAGCTTCTCTACATCCCTCATCTAGTTTATTCATACTGTGGAGTACTCTCTGTACACTGCACCCAGGCTACATAGAGCCTGACACACTGCAAACAGAGCAGTCACATAGCAGAGAGGCTGGGAAATCATGGTTAGGGTGGACAGGGAGTTATGATCAAAGTCAGACATGGGGAGTTAGAGAGACACAGGCAGAGTGAGGGAGAGTCAGTACTGTGACAGCCTGAATACAGTCAACATGTGTACTAGACTCGACAATGTACACTTCTGCACACTGGGTGAGGGGTAGACAAACAAACATAGATTGTATAGAGCACCACACCAGTAAACACATACTATCACATTAAAGGGACACACAGTAGAGACATGGTCTAAGTTCATAAACACATAGCCTAACAAGCATTGTTCAAATTCATTTTGGAAATTCACATTGTTCAAAGTCATCTGTAATATTTCTGGTCACGAAAGTGAGAAAAGCAGACATGGAAACGAGGTTTAAAAATAAGGAAGTGATTTCACAGGCCCACCCAAACCACCCTTCTGTCTAGTCTGCGATGCTAACAACATGCTATCTGCTATCACTTCTCCATTAGTAAGCAAATGCATCCAACTCTAGTCGAGTGAACGGTATTCATGACTAAACAGGGAATTTTAAGCAAGTTGTTTCAATGAGTAGATGTAGAAATACAGGAACATAGTTCAGGAACTGCAACCAAGAGGAGCCAAGTACCCCAACAACTCCACTACATACCATACAACTGCCCATCCTAGCCTTTACGTACATCCACCCAACAAAAGGACTTACTTCTTGCCCTTGATGTGATTCCTGTATCGCTGGTCCCTTCTCAACATGTCTCCCTTCAGAGACAAGGCCTTGCTATGACAGTCAGGAAACATGCTCATCTTAACAGCAGCGTATTGAACAGATAATCTATAGAGAGGAAACCTGCCGCTACTAAACCACACCACCACCACCACACAGCAGCACTGTCACAACCATGAATATCTTCCTCTCTTTCTCTCACGCTGCAGCTGCATTCTGGGGCCTCTTTTTTCTTTTTTAGTCATGTGTTTCCTGTCCCTGCCCTCGCTCTCGCAGCTTCCTTTGGGAGTGGTGGTGACCCTGTGACATCATAGTCTTTCCCTTCCCTCCTCCTCTTCCCTCCCTTCATCCCTCTGTCTGCCAGACGGCTGGCCTCTCAGTCAAATACAACTGGCTTCTCACAGTCAGTTAACTACAGCCAGCTTCGCATATTCAACCAAAGTGGGATAAAGGGGCCCCTATCTTCCTAGCCAATACTACTCAATAAAGGGTCCCCCATCTACCTTAGTCATTCTACTCATTTCCATGTTACGCTATCTGATACCGCACACAAACACATATCCTATTCATCAAAGACTATACAAGCTAGCAGAAAGTACATTTTTCAATCGATTAAAACCCCTTAAAAGTTTCTGTTTCAGTTTACCAACCTTTTCCTGCGACTCTGGTTCCATTCCATTTTGGATGGAGGAGGGAGAAGACGGAAGCCCCTCGGCGAATCAGGTGATGGTTTAGAAGGAGATAACATTTCCTTTAGCCAGTTAAGACGATCCTTGAAGAGGAGTCGGTGTCCTAATAGGAATCCTAACAATTCAGGTGATCTTTACAAAGGAAATGGTGTCTCTTTGTTAAGAGCCTCTGTGGACAACCTTGTAGCTACCGCAGCACAGAAAGAAACTGTTTTAGGCAAGACACAGAACAGACCTATAAGGATGAGCATACTGGTCTAGCACTGGTACTTTCAAGTTTCACTTCCTTACTGATCCCCCTACCAAATCCCTACTTTCAAAACACAAGTTTCACATCAGTGGCATGGTCAGGAGGGAAAGGCCACAGAGCCTAACAATTCAAAACAAAGAGAGTGGGTGTCTTAAATAGTTGCCACAGAGCCATACAGTACAGCTATAGTATACACTATTATATAATACATCATTATGTAGTGTTAAGGATTTAATCTGCTGTGCTATCCATCAGTTACGACAGATCATATCACATGAGCACCATTATACCACATCAGTAATATGAAAAATAACACAATGATGTCTAAGGCCATGCAGCGAACAGCTTGAATCCTCTTTCTAACCCCCTTCTGGCACATCTTTTAAGATAAGTATAGCGGTTATAAATACGGTATATGGCTATTTACAGTGAATGCATACATTTTAAAAGAGGTCGTTTAAGATGAGTCCTCGTCTTAAAGAGGCAGAGACAAAGAGAGAAAAAAGAGAGAGAGACAGAGAGAAAGAGAAACAGAAAAGAGAGAGAGACAGAGAGAAAGAGAAACAGAAACGAGAGGCAACAGAGAGAGAAAGAGCGAAGAATGTGCCTTAAGAATGGAAAGGCTCTGGGGGGGTTTCTGTTGCATGTCCTTGAGAAATTGACTTCTTTCAGCCTTGGAAGTGTGTGTGTGCGTACAGGACTGTGTTAGTGTGTGTGTCTGTGTGCATATACTGTATGAGCATACATGTCTGACCAGCCAGGTATTGATTGAACCTGGATCGTCAGTGTGGCGCAAGACCGTGTTAGCAAGGGCTAGGTATTTGCTTTTGGAGATGACCCAAGTCTTCAGGCAAGGTTACACATCACGCATTGCGAATATAGTTTACCGAACCACCTACATGTTTGTGTGTGCGGCATGTGTAGGAATATATACAGTACTGTACAGTATTCGTATGTGTGACCTGCAGGGTTGCCAATGTGCTGACACAACAACAGAGCTTGCTGTCCGTTTTTTGGCCGTTGGGGGCAGCAGAGCAAGCTGGCAGAAACAGTTACAGGACCTCGCTCTCTCAAGAGAATATAATTTGTCTGACTTTTGATAGTTCATGAAATGATAACTCCTATGAATGAGTATTTGAGTAATTTCGTTCTATTAAAAAAGAAGATACGACATTAAAAAAAGTTAACTCGCAAAGAAGGGTACTTTCAAAACAGGTAAATGATGATAGCATTGTGTGTATGAAAAGCATATGTTTTTTTGACCCCTGTAAAGAGACATACCATGTTACCATACCATGTTATTGTTTCTGCAGAGTCAATATCTTTCTACTGTACACCTGTGGTGTGCGTTCCCAACTTCCCAAGTGTCAAATGTCAAACACTAAACTCACTCCATCTACATTACATTCAACTCCATTCAACAAAGGGCATCCAATCCACCCATGAGCAAATTCTCCTTAAAGTCCTTCCACTGAGGGCTATCCAAAGAGTCAAGTAGTAGAGATCCAATTCTTGAGGGAGAACTGAAACATCAGTCAATGCCATGGATGCCTGCCTAACAGACTCAGTACACTACCAGAAGGAATCTTGTAAACTGGACTCTATCATCGATTGTAACATAAAACGCCTCTCTCTGAGTTCTGGGAGTGTGGTCAACAGCAAAATCTCCTTACCGGCTTTTAAAAGCATGAATGAAAACTCAATAAAGCTAAAGCATGGTTCTGAGCGGTAGGCTCCTTCACTGGCAGTGTTTGGGGAGCACTTTAGCTGCCCTCCTCCATGGGTGCTTTGTGGTCTCTGGTTTCTCATGGTGAGCCCTGGGACTGCCCCATGCTGAGAGAGTTGGAGGATTGACTAATAGGAACGTGTTGCTCCGTGAGAGCGCCACAGTATTTTCCCATGAAGCTGCTGTTCCTGCTGCCGCTGGCTCTGTGAACAGCGCACACACACACACACACACACACACACATCACTGGCGTTCTGTGAGGACCATGGAGTTTTTCCACCCCTGAGAATCCCAACAGCCTCCAAATAATCCATTCCAGCTATTTTCCCCCATTTAGTTTATTTTTATCTGCCATTCTAGCACTCACTGAGCTTTCAGTTCTACTTGGGGATCAACTAGCTGACGGGATGGTTGGAGTGTGTTTTCATGATTTTCTCATGTTTAGCCCTAACCCTCTTTTTCCTTCTGTGTTGCTTGAGGGGAGTAGGGGGACGCAGGCGGCTTTCCATAGACGTCTCCGATCAGGAAAGCCATCTTAACCCCCCCCTTTTTTCCTTTACCATGACAATCCCTCCCTCCCCAAGGAGAAGGATCAGAAATCTATTACCTCCATATTCTAGACAGACAGGGAGAATTAGAATGTGTGACAGCATGCATGTTAACCCTTAGCTATTCTATCTGAAGGAAGCAGTTACTGTTTTTTTAATTTGTTGTGTTATTGAACGGATAGGACAGTGAAGGGAAGACAGGAGAGAAATGCAAGTCAGAAAGGCAGTGTGTGGAAGTCGACAAGCCACAAGTTACACAGTTGTAGTAGTGGTAAAACGTGTATCTGACTTGTATGTCCCAACAGGGTCGATGACAGCCAGGTCTTCTCAAAGTAACATTCAGTAGAGACTGAAGGAGTTCTTACATTCCACCCACACAGGGCTCAGGTGTGAATTACATTTGGCGCATCACCAAGTGTGAGAAATGTGACCTCTTTTCTGTCCTAGCCTCTTCGCAACATACATACAGTGGGGCAAAAAAGTATTTAGTCAGCCACCAATTGTGCAAGTTCTCCCACTTAAAAAGATGAGAGAGGCCTGTAATTTTCATCATAGGTACACTTCAACTATGACAGACAAAATGAGAAGAAAAAAAATCCAGAAAATCACATTGTAGGATTTTTAATGAATTTATTTGCAAATTATGGTGGAAAATAAGTATTTGGTCAATAACAAAAGTGTATCTCAATACTTTGTTATATACCCTTTGTTGGCAATGACAGAGGTCAAACGTTTTCTGTAAGTCTTCACAAGGTTTTCACACACTGTTGCTGGTATTTTGGCCCATTCCTCCATGCAGATCTCCTCTAGAGCAGTGATGTTTTGGGGCTGTTGCTGGGCAACACAGACTTTCAACTCCCTCCAAAGATTTTCTATGGGGTTGAGATCTGGAGACTGGCTAGGCCACTCCAGGACCTTGAAATGCTTCTTACGAAGCCACTCCTTCGTTGCCCGGGCGGTGTGTTTGGGATCATTGTCATGCTGAAAGACCCAGCCACGTTTCATCTTCAATGCCCTTGCTGATGGAAGGAGGTTTTCACTCAAAATCTCACGATACATGGCCCCATTCATTCTTTCCTTTACACGGATCAGTCGTCCTGGTCCCTTTGCAGAAAAACAGCCCCAAAGCATGATGTTTCCACCCCCATGCTTCACAGTAGGTATGGTGTTTTTTGGATGCAACTCAGCATTCTTTGTCCTCCAAACACGACGAGTTGAGTTTTTACCAAAAAGTTATATTTTGGTTTCATCTGACCATATGACATTCTCCCAATCTTCTTCTGGATCATCCAAATGCTCTCTAGCAAACTTCAGACGGGCCTGGACATGTACTGGCTTAAGCAGGGGGACACGTCTGGCACTGCAGGATTTGAGTCCCTGGCGGCGTAATGTGTTACTGATGGTAGGCTTGTTACTTTGGTCCCAGCTCTCTGCAGGTCATTCACTAGGTCCCCCCGTGTGGTTCTGGGATTTTTGCTCACCGTTCTTGTGATCATTTTGACCCTACGGGGTGAGATCTTGCGTGGAGCCCCAGATCGAGGGAGATTATCAGTGGTCTTGTATGTCTTCCATTTCCTAATAATTGCTCCCACAGTTGATTTCTTCAAACGAAGCTGCTTACCTATTGCAGATTCAGTCTTCCCAGCCTGGTGCAGGTCTACAATTTTGTTTCTGGTGTCCTTTGACAGCTCTTTGGTCTTGGCCATAGTGGAGTTTGGAGTGTGACTGTTTGAGGTTGTGGACAGGTGTCTTTTATACTGATAACAAGTTCAAACAGGTGCCATTAATACAGGTAATGAGTGGAGGACAGAGGAGCCTCTTAAAGAAGAAGTTACAGGTCTGTGAGAGCCAGAAATATTGCTTGTTTGTAGGTGACCAAATACTTATTTTCCACCATAATTTGCAAATAAATTCATTAAAAATCCTACAATGTGATTTTCTGGATTTTTTTTCTTCTCATTTTGTCTGTCATAGTTGAAGTGTACCTATGATGAAAATTACAGGCCTCTCTCATCTTTTTAAGTGGGAGAACTTGCACAATTGGTGGCTGACTAAATACTTTTTTGCCCCACTGTATTATGAACACACACACACACACACCCTACCCCCTCCCTTACCCCCCATCGAAAGCCAGCACTGTGGAGTAGCCAGATGTGTCTCTCCCTCTCATCTCCGGCCCATCTGTATACTCTCTGACTCTCACACACACAAACGCACGCACACACACAAAACTCCAAAACCCTTTTTCGGCTCTCTCCAGTGACCCAGATGTCCTCATCCTCAGATCTCCCGTTGGGTCATCCAGCAGTGCTGTGAGTCACTAACGCAACACCAAGCACCCAGGCCAATGTTCCACACAGAAAAGAGAAACCCCACTAGCAGACTTAGCAGAATGAGAACAGTGGATAGAGGATACAGGGGACAGTTTTTACAGAGAGAGCCAAGTTCAGACTAAACACACAGCATCTGACTAATGGATGACACACTGCTGACTACCAGCAAAGGGATTCAAATGGACGCAGATCATATGCTGTGACAAAACCTATGTGCATGTATAGGCCATACATATAGCACAACAAAACACAAACAACTACAAGTGCATGGTATAGTTCGCAATATGGGCCAGTTTCCAAGATCCAGTAATATGTGTCCTGGAAACCGGCCCAAATGGTCTACTTATGAGGTTAATACGCGGTGGTAGAACAAGGTAATAACAGTGCCTGTGTGGGTCATTTTTAATGATTTCTAAATGAGAAACATATCAAAGAGATATCCTCTGAGTGTGACAGGCTGATCTGATCTCCTGCATCCTGAAACTAGGTTTGTCAATGTCAACCCAAGAACAGAGAGTGTAAAACCCGAAAATAAACTAAAGAGACAGGGTGGGAGCAATTATGTAAGCAAGACGACAACAACAGGCAGTGTCCTATTAATAACATCCCATTCTCCAGCGGGCACACTGCTTTCTGGGAAAAACGGTCTGGTTTTCAAGCAGAGTGAAACAACTTCACCAGCCCCTGAATGAATTAGTTAGTCAGTATAAAGGGGAGTTGCACAACCAGGGAGGGCTGATGTTTGTCATGGTCTGTTGCATCACATACTGTACATATAGAACAACAGCATCATTGGGCGGAGGGAGGTTCTGTGGCCATGTTAAGTTCAAGTTTAGGTCAGTGATGGGGTGTAGATTAACTAAGTACAACTACTCTCGTTACTGTAATTGCGTAGCTTTTCTGAGAACGTGTACTTTTTTTTGTATTTTTCAAAGTCAGTAATTTGACTTCTACTTTTTACTTCTAAATTTCATTAAAATAACAGTACTTCTACTTGAGTAGGATATTTCAGTACTTTTTACACCACTGGTGAGCGAGTGAAAGAGGGCGATTGAGAGTGAGGTGAGTGGGGAAACGAGGGAGTGAGTGAGAGAAAGAGTGTGAATGGGTGAGTGAGTTAATGTCAGCCAGTCCCATGGACAAGTAACAAGTAACAGAGGATTGAATGAGGGATTGAATGGGTGAAATAATTATTTCTGGAGTCTGAAGTATATTGAAGTCTGGCAGATTTATTGTTTATGCACTTCATTCTGTACTGCTTTTTTATTTATCAATAAATATGTATTGCTTTGTATGTTTGACTTATTTTTTAAATGTTTAAATGTATATTTTTAACAAATCCTTTTTAACATACAGATAGATGCGCCTTGTTGCAACTCATAAAATAAATGAACTTAGTTTTTGCTCTCTTTCTTTTTCAATACAATGCATGGAAAAGATCATGTGTAACAACGTTCAGGTAACCTTAGCAAAATTAGATAATTATCAAGGTCAATGTTGCTATTTTAAAAGTAACTCAATTTTAAATTAGCTACTATTTACTAGAGAATTTTTTTTACACCAGTTATTTGACTTCTTCTTGAGTAAAATGTATTTCAGTACTCTTTCCACCTCTGATCAGTGATGATGAGGTCAGTGTGAGGGAGGACAGGGGAGGGGATGTCTGATCATGGAGGCAGAACCATCCTATGACCAGAGAGAGGGTTGATAGACATTACAACTCACATACTGAACTCCAAGGACCTGGATTCTCTATCATGTAACTTATTCTATAGAGCTTACATCATTCCATCATATTGGCTACAAGTATGGACATTTGGCAAAGGGTCAGGAGATACACCAAAGATCTAGCGCACTAGATTTAAAATGGGTGAAGACTGGTATTGGATGCATGCATTGTAATGATAAAGATCCCATTAAAAGTCTGTTCACACTATGTGTGCGTGTGAGCCTCGGCACTGAGCTACTCTGGAAACTATAAAGACGACAGAGCGTTGAGTGAAGCCAACCGAAGGGAGCAGATGAGAAAGAGTGTATGGACGTCATGGGTCGCTAGTTGCTACTGATGGTTTACTGACATTTTACAGATAATTTAATGCTGGTGAAGGTGTGAAGTGTAGGTCATCCCCATGTCTGTATTCTCTCCTCACCTCATAAAGGTGTCTTGATAATAGGGCATTTACAGTAGGACACACACACAGGGTTGGATCTATTTGACTAACAGAGTGTTGTTGTTGTTGTGCAGATAGTCTCCAGATAAGACTCCAGTCTTTTCCCTGACGACAACCAGAAACAACTGACCAAATACAGGCATGATGGGATATTGGGAGAGAACCAATTAACAGAAAGCTTGTCACCAAAACAAAAAAAACCTGGATCATTACAGTTAATAGTGAAGAGGGTAGTAAGTTTTAAGTTCCTCGGCGTACACATCATGGACAAACTGAATTGGTCCACCCACACAGACAGCGTTGTGAAGAAGGCGCAGCAGCGCCTCTTCAACCTCAGGAGGCTGAAGAAATTTGGCTCGTCACCAAAAGCACTCACAAACTTCTACAGATGCACAATCGAGAGCATCCTGTCGGGCTGTATCACCGCCTGGTACGGCAACTGCTCCACCCACAACCGTAAGGCTCTCCAGAGGGTAGTGAGGTCTGCACAACGCATCACCGGGGGCAAACTAGCTGCCCTCCAGGACACCTACACCACCCGATGTCACAGGAAGGCCATCAAGGACAACAACCACCCGAGCCACTGCCTGTTCACCTCGCTATCATCCAGAAGGCGAGGTCAGTACAGGTGCATCAAAGCAGGGACCGAGAGACTGAAAAATAGCTTCTATCTCAAGGCCATCAGACTGTTAAACAGCCACCACTAACATTTAGTGGCTGCTGCCAACATACTGACTCAACTCCAGCCACTTTAATAATGGGAATTGATGGAAATTTATGTAAAAATATATCACTAGCCACTTTAAACAATGACACTTAAAATAATGTTTACATACCCTATATTACTCATCTCATATGTATATGTATATACTGTACTCTATATCATCTTGCCATCTTTATGTAATACATGTATCACTAGCCACTTTAAACTATGCCACTTTATGTTTATATACCCTACATAACTCATCGCATATGTATATACTGTACTCTATACCATCTACTGCATCTTGCCTATGCCGTTCTGTACCATCACTCATTCATATCTTTATGTACATATTCTTTATCCCTTTACACTTGTGTGTATACGGTAGTAGTTGTGGAATTGTTAGGTTAGATTACTTGTTGGTTATTACTGCATTGTCGGAACTAGAAGCACAAGCATTTCGCTACACTCGCATTAACATCTGCTAACCATGTGTATGTGACAAATAAAATTTGATTTGATTTGATTAATACTGTAATACTTTTTATTCTATTACTATTGGAAGGAGGGAGAAAGTGAGGAATGAAGGGAAGGAGGGAGAGTGGTTTCTCACAAGCTTACAACTTATCTAGTGAAAGGGGAATGGACAGCATTAACTACTTTGCAAATATGAAACAGACAATCATAATATTGGTCAAAAAGAATCAGTTTACGCTACAAAACCAAACTAACATTACATGACGTTGTCTAAGGCATTGTTGGCAGAATAGATAAATGCAGTTCAATGCATGATAAATATAATTCGCCAATAGATTTATTTTTAGTCCCATCATGTTGTAAATCACAGCTGGCCAGGTACATTGTTTGCTGCCTCCATTCGGGATGCTTAGGACAAAAAAAAGGATGGATGTAACTAAGGCTGGGAATGTCAATACAATCAAACTAGCAAGGGCAATGATCACAAGTCAGTCATAACATGGCTAATATACTAGCATATCCATTTATGTAGCTAAAAACACAGAGCCTAACATTAGCTAAATAGCTAGCTGGCTGCTAGGAGGATGTCATGTCATTGGAGGAGTGGGTTAGTGACTGACTTTTTCCTCTCGTATCGTTTTCTCAGCAGCTACACAGCTAGAGAAGGATGTGTCATTTGGTTAGCTAGCAAGAAATGTGAATCGCTTTGCTAGCTAGCTAACGTTAGCTAGTTGAACGACTGTTATCCAGTTAGCATATCTCTTGCATTTGAAAATGTACTCTGGCTAGCTATCTACTCCGATTTCAGAGCACTCGTCTGAGTGTGCCAGAGCGCAGAATAACTGATGAATTTACGAACGCAGAATAAGACCGGTTAATAAACATAGGCAAAAAAAGTTATAGTTAGTCATGAACGCTGTTCCCTCTAAGCTGCGCACGCTCGCAGTAGCTCCGAGACTTCCGCTGCGCAGAAATATCAGCCCACAGAGAGAAAGAAGCACAAGATTGAACTTCACTCAACTTTCTAAAGGCAGTGGTTACCAAGCGGTCGATCGTGATCGACTGGTTGATTTTCAAGGCATTTCTAGTCGATCGCCAAACATTTATGTAAAAAACCTAACGATAAAGCCTTGTGTACCTATTTTTTTTAATTTATTCGTCCCGGGCTGTTGGTGGTAGGTGCACCCGATTCAGCTGCCCTGAGCGCCGGGCAGACAAACTGTTGCCATTTTGAACCATTTCATGTGTCTGAAGGTACGAACTCTGCCTCCCCGGCGGGCCCAGAGAGCAAGTGAAGTGCACTATAGGCCTACCGCTGGAAAATCGGATGGCTCAGATGACCGTGTCAGCAGTAACGTAGCATGCATAACAGAAAGCTACAGCAAAGTTGATACTGTGAGATTTCTAAACTTTTAAAACCATGACTAGAGAGAGACTGTCAACGAATACAGCAAAGAGCTGCTGGTTTTATGAGAGAGTTCATGTTTCAGTTCTTACTCAGCACTGTCAACACTTTGTATTCAACACTTTTATAAGCCATAGAATGCGCGTTCTTCCTACTTCCCTTCAGAGCTATAACAAGCACTGCAGCAGTAATGAATGAGTAGGAAAGTATAGCTGCAGGCTTGCATTGTTGTTATTATTAGCGGATTGGGTCTTAGTTCACTTCCTCTGTTCATAGGAATAACAGCACGAATTTGTGCATGAGGCAGAGATAATGCGGTGTAACTTGAGTTTCACCATCAGCTGGAAGACCGTGTCCCTTTTTGGTCAGACTCAGTGGAGGAAAGGGAAAGCGCAGGGATGTTGAGAGGCAGACCCTCAGTCTGATGCTCTCTCCCTCCGCTGAGACTGACCATCAGATGCAGGAACCATCAGCCCAGTAAAATAAAAGTTAATCATTTAAATGTATGCTCACTCAGATTTGCTTCAAAAGTAATACAACAAAGGATCTATTACCGGTGTGATCATATAGCCTACCTCAAATGTTGAAATATATATATATTTTTTTAAATGGCCTTGCCAACAATGTATTTACAGGCCTATTGATCAAACAACCATAACAAACATAGCCTATGTTTTTTATGGTTGTTTGATCAATAGGCCTGTAAAGTTCCCAAATATAAGAGGACACGTGTGGTATTTAGCTACATATTTGCAGAAATCCATACAAGTGTAATTTGTGGCTTTTGACGAATTTGTCCTAATGATCTAAAGTCACGCTGTTGCAAATACCTGTAAACACACAGTCCAGTTCAAAGTGAATGATGGCAGGCCTTTGTGGCAAATGGCTTGTTTGCTTAATATTGGCCTACAGCCCCTCTGATAGGCTATGGCACACCGGTCTGCGTAGACTCCGGTCCTGGATGAGACAGATGTTTTTATTAGGTTTTATTTCTGCAGTGTCTATTAATTGTCCAAATGCACGGACATTTTTCCACTCTATATTGCTACCAATTATTTTTATTTTTTTACTTAGAATGTTTGGGAATTACATATGCTAAGAGATTTCATGTTGCTAAAATGCTGTCAGTTCCACTTTCAATAAAAAAAGTACAAAACTTACGAGGTCTTAAAAAGGAATAGTTTAAAGTGGGAGGTTAAAATAGGTAGAAAACTGCAAGCATGTGCACAAACAGGTTCAAAGCCCACCTTGAAGTTTACATGGACACACTGTAATGTTACAGACACTTATAACAACACGCTCGATAGCTAGCACTCCCTAGCAGTGTAGGAGATATGTGTTCAATATTGTGATTGGATCAATAAGCATTCCAAGCAAGCCCCCAAGGAGAGACATCAAACAAGTATGGTTGACTGGAATCCACCGTTAATCAGTAAAGTTGGGGTAAATATCTGAGGAGGAAGTGGGAGTGTGTGTTTAGTTAGTACTGGAATGCTAAAAAGTGCCATTGCAGTAGAATCATACACATAACCTACTAATGTAGTGAGTTAAGAAGGATGTAGAGCAATAATGTCACCTGAAAAAAACAGAGATCTAATTTCTCTGTCAAAAACAAATCCAAAACTGGTTATGAATAAGACAAGTAGCATGGATATCAGTTGTCTGTCAAAAGATTGACAGGAGAAGAGACTGACTGATCAGTGAGAGGAGACTGTTTAAGCAGCACTCACCTGAAGCATACGGTGTGCCAGTCATTGTTGAGTGCCTGGAGATACTGTTCATCATAGATCCGTTGTCTGCATCCCGCACACACGGGCAAGCTTCTGCTAGCTGTAATACATGACACACACACAGTTAGTGGACAGATCAAAGGACAGCATGTGCGCTAGCTTCACAGTTTGCATCTCTCATATACAGTGCATTCGGGAAGTATTCAGACCCCTTCCCTTTTACCACATTTTGTTATGTTACAGCCTTATTCTAAAATTGATTAATGTTTTTCCTCATCAATCTACACATAATACCCCATAATGACAAAGCGAAAACATGTTTTTAGAAATGTTTGCAAATGTATACAAAATAAAAAACAGAAATACCTTATTTACATAAGTATTAAGACCCTTTGCTATGAGACTCAAAATTGAGCTCAGGTGCATCCTGTTTCCATTGATCATCCTTGAGATGTTTCTACAACTTGATTGGAGTCCTCCTGTGGTAAATTAAATTGATTGGACATGATTTGAAAAGGCACACACCTGTCTATATAAGGTCCAACACTTGACAGTGCATGTCAGAGCAAAAACCAAGCCATGAGGTCGAAGTAATTGTCCGTAGACAGGATTGTGTCGAGACACAGATCTGGGGAAGGATACCAAAACATTTCTGCAGCCTTGAAGGTCCCCAAGAACACAGTGGCCCCCATCATTCTTAAATGGAAGAAGTTAGGAACCACAAAGACTTTTCCTAGAGCTGGCCGCCCGGCCAAACTGAGCAATCGGGGGAGAAGGGCTCCAGAATCTAATGGTCACTCTGACAGGGCTCCAGACTTCCTCAGTTAACATGGGAGAACCTTCCAGAAGGATAACCAATCTCTGCAGCACTCCACCAATCAGGCATTCATGGTAGAAGGAAGTCACTCCCCAGTAAAAGGCACGACAGCCCGCTTGGAGTTTGACAAAAGGCACCTAAAGGACTCTCAGACCATGAGAAACCAGATTCTCTGGTCTGATAAAACTAAGATTGAACTCTTTGGCCTGAATACCAAGTCTGGAGGACGCCTGGCACCATCCCTACGGTGATGCGTGATGGTGGCAGCATCATGCTGTGGGGATGTTTTTCAGGGGCAGGGACTGTGAGACTAGTCAGAATCGAGGGAAAGATGAACAGAGCAAAGTACAGAGAGATCCTTGATGAAAACCTGCTCCAGAGCGCTCAGGACCTCAGACTGGGGTGAAGGTTCACCTTCCAACAGGACAATGACTCTAAGCACACAGCCAAGACAACGCATGGGTTGGCTTCTGGACAAGTCTCTGAATGTCCTTGAGTGGCCCAGCCAGAGCCCGGACTTGAACCTGATCGAACATCTCTGGAGAGCTGAAAATAGCTGTGCAGCAACGTTCCCCATCCAACCTGACAGAGCTTGAGAGGATCTGCAGAGAAAATGGGAGAAACTCCCCAAATACAGATGTGCCAAGCTTGTAGCGTCATACCCAAGAAAACTCAAGGCTGTAATCGCTGCCAAAGGTGCTTCAACAAAGTACTGAGTAAAGGGTCTGAATACTTATGTAAATGTGATATTTCAGTTTTTATATATTTGCACACAAAAAATGTAAACCTGTTTTTGCTTTGTCATTATGGGGTATTGTGTGTAGAATGATGGGGGGGGGGAAACTATTTATTCCATTTTAGAATAAGGCTGTAATGTAACAAAATGTGAAAAGAATCGAGGGGTCTGAATACTTATCACTACTGGTGATGGAGTATGTCAATATATTATTGATCAAGGATTGATAGCTCTGTTTCAGTGGAAAATGCTTTAAAAAGCCTGACAAGTACTCAAAAGCAAGTCTTCAACTCTATTTCTGGTTAACTTAATTGTTTTTTTTCAATGCACATGTCACTGCCAGACAAACGTAATAAAGTAAGATTACTGTTGACGCCAAATGACACATACTTTCTATACAAACTAAACCATAGCACCAGTTAGACAGCTAAAAATAGTTTATCAAATGACCCTCAGTAGCTTCAAGGCACAAAATCACCCAATTTCATAATGGAGGGAAATTATCCTCATTTTAGATAAGCTGAGTGTTAGAAATGTGGGATATTTCCAGGGGCATGCAAATGTGGCTTTTTTTCTTTTACTACAGTTCTTAGAAGCAGAGCTTTGGAGCGGTGCATTAACACAGAAGAACCACAATGTATTCTACGCTGCTTTTACTTGTGGGAGGATGTAGGTATGTGTGTGTGTGTTTAGAATGATCACAAGAGCATTTGTTTTCACCCCTGTAAATCCAGAACGAGAAAAGTGTGGATGTGGTAATCACATAGGAACATGGTGTCAGAAAAAAATGACTATTTATTTGTAGAGGATGAATAAGATGAACCACAACATAAGATTATGTTCATATGTGAGCAATGAAAAGTTTCATCCGAGAGAGAGAGGGGAGAAAGCAAAGGAGTGAGAGGGAGTCAGAGAGAGATAAATATTGACAGAGCGAGACGAGAGAGAGAGAACAGCGAGCAAGAGCCAGAAAGCTGCCACAAAGTGCTCGGATCTTCATAAATCGGTTTCCTCGTTTTACATTTGTCAATGTCACTTGTCACTGCCTTTTAGGGTTCAGTGAGTCCATCCAACCTTATTCCAGAGGTCTTGGCAGCCCGTAAAAAGTTATTGGTTTCATCACAAATGGCACCCTATTACCTATATAGTGCACTACATTTGACCAGAGACCTATGGGCCCTATTCCCTATATCAGTGTTTCCCAAACCTGGTGCTCCAGTACCCTCAACAGTACACATTTTTATTGTAACCCTGGACGAGCACATCTGATTCAACTTGTCAACTAATCATCAACGCCTCAATGAGCTGAATGAGGTGTGTTTGTCCATGGCTACAATGAAAAGGTGTACTGTTGTGCTCGAGGACCAGGGTTGGGAAACACTTCCCTATATACTGCACTACTTTGACCAGAGTTCTATGGGCCCTGGACAAAACGAGTGCTCTATAAAGGGAATAGGGTGCCATTTGGGACGTACACCTAGATACAGTGGGGTCCGAAATTATTGATGACATTGACAAAGATGACCAATAGTGACTGTATAAAATTTAAAAAACTGAGCTATATTTTAAAAAACAAACAACTTGGGAAATCGTGTTCTTTTATAATAATATAATTGCTTAGAGAAAGAGATTTTGTTTAACAAGTAATAAGTCATACCACCATGATATGCTAACCTCCCGTTATTGGTAATAGTGAGCGGTTAGCATCTTGGGGGTAATTTTATTTGTCACATGGTTTGTAAACAACAGGTGTAGAATAACAGTGAAATAATTACTTACGGGTCCTTCCCAAAAATGCAGAGAGAAAGAAAATTACAAAATAATAGAAAAGTAATAATAAATACACAATGAGTAATGACAACTTGGTTATATACAGTACCGGTTAAACATTTGGACACACCTACTCATTCAAATGTTTTTCTTTATTTTTACTATTGTCTGCATTGTAGAATAATAGTGAAGACATCAAAACTATAAAATAACACATATGGAATCATGTAGTAACCAATAAAGTGTTAAACAAATCAAAATATATTTTATATTTAAGATTCTTCAAAGTAGCCACCCTTTGCCTTGATGACAGCTTGGCACACTCTTGGTATTCTCTCAACCAGCTTCACCTGGAATGCTTTTCCAACAGTCTTGAAGGAGTTCCCACATATGCCGAACACTTGTTGGCTGCTTTTCCTTCACTCTGCGGTCCAACTCATCCCAAACCATCTCAATTGGGTTGAGGTCGGGGGATTGTGGATGCCATGTCATCTGATGCAGCACTCCATCAGTCTCCTTCTTCGTCAAATAGCCCTTACACAGCCTGGAGGTGTGTTGGGTCATTGTTCTGTTGAAAAACAAATGATTGTTCCACTAAGCGCAAACCAGATGGGATGGTGTATCACTGCAGAATGCTGTGGTAGCCATGCTGGTTAAGTGTGCCTTGAATTATAAATAAATCACTGACAGTGTCACCAGCAAAGCACCCCCACACCATCTCCTCCATGCTTCACGGTGGGAACCACACATGCAGAGATCATCCTTTCACCTCTTAAAATATGTAAAACTGCCTAGGTAAAGAATTGTGAAATTTTTCTCACTAAGACACGGCGGTTGGAACCAAAAATCTCAAATTTGGACTCATCAGACCAAAGGACAGATTTCCACCTTTCTAATGTCCATTGCTCATGTTTCTTGGCCCAAGCAAGTCTCTTCTTATTATTGGTGTCCTTTAGTAGTGGTTTCTGTGTAGCAATTTGACCACGAAGGCCTGATTCACACAGTCTCCTCTGAACAGTTGATGTTTAGATGTGTCTGTTACTTGAACTCTGTGAAGCATTTATTTGTGCTGCAATTTCTGAGGCTGGTAACTCTAATGAACTTATCGTCTGCAGCAGAGGTAACTCTGGGTCTTCCTTTCCTGTGGTGGTGCTCATGAAAGCCAGTTTCATTATAGCGCTTGATGGTTTGTACGACTGCCCTTAATGTAACTTTCAAAGTTCTTGAAATGTTCCGGATTGACTGACCTTCAGGACTTAAAGTAATGATGGACTGTTGTTTCTCTTTGCTTATTTGAGCTGTTGTTGCAATAATATGGACTTGGTCTTTCACCAAATAGGGCTATCTTCTGTATACCACCCCTACCTTGTTACAACACAACTGATTGTATCAAATGCATTAAGGAAAGATATTACACAAATTACCTTTTAACAAGGCACACCTGTTAATTGAAATGCATTCGAGTGACTACCGTAATTGTACAACCTTCTAAATGGCATTACTTTGGCAGTTAGTGGAAGAGCAGTTCAATGCTCCAGCTGATCTTACAATGGAAACCTGATCTTGCAGCGAAATATCTGGTCGATCTTTTCTTTTTCACAAATGTTATAGTGTAGGCTATATAATTTGCCTCCCCTAAGTCATTGACAGTATTATGTATATTCAACTTATAGTGCACTATAAATGGGATAGGGTGCCATTTGGGACACACCCAAGATATTTGCTGGGCAATAGGTCCCTTCCCCTGCAGTGGTTCAATATTAGGAAGTCAGCGCTGGAGTAGTTGTATTGATTGTATTGGCCAACACATCTACTCTGCACTAATGGCCCTCTCCCAGCCTCTCTCTGACAGATCTGCTTTCCCTGACGACCGCTGGTGTTGCGTCTCAAGAGGGCCAGACTCCAGTCCATCACAAACTGATACACAGACACATAGAGTCAGCAGCACTAGTCAGATGCCCTGTCTCTGTCACAACTCACATAGACGCAGGCAGGCAGGCACGCACGCACACACACACAAATATTATGCATATAGTTCGGGTGCAGTCATTCACACTGATATGAGCTAAACATTCTGTAATCAAATCAAATTGAATGTTATTGGTCACATACACATGTTTAGCAGATGTTATTGCGGGTGTAGCGAAATGCTTGTGTTTCTAGCTCCAACAGTGCTGTAATATCTAACAATTTCACAACAATACACACAAATCTAAAGTAAAGGAATGGAATTAAGAATATATAAATATTTGAATGAGCAATGTCGGAGCAGCATGAGAGTAGAATACAGTATATACATATGAGATGAGTAATGCAAAATATGTAAACATTATTAAATTGACTAGTGTTCCATTATTAAAGTGGGCAGTGATTTCAAGTCTAAGTATATAGGGCAGCAGCCTCTAAGGTGCTAGTGATGGCCATTTAACAGTCTGATGGCCTTAAATTGAAGCTGTTTTTTAGTCTCGCGGTCCCGGCTTTGATGCACTTGTACTGACCTCGCCTTCTGGATGATAGCGGGGTGAACAGCCAGTGGCTCGGGTGGTTGTTTTCCTTGATGATCTTTTTGGCCTTCCTGTGACATTGGATGCTGTAGGTGTCCTGGAGGGCAGGTAGTTTGCCCCCGGTGATGCGTTGGGCAGACCGTACCACCCTCTGGTGAGCCCTGCGGTTGCGGGCGGTGCAATTGCCATACCAGGCGGTGATACAGCACGACAGGATGCTCGCAATTGTGCATCTGTAAAAGTTTGTGCGGGTTTTAGGTGCCAAAACAAATTTCTTCAGCCTCCTGATGTTGAAGAGGCACTGTTGCGTCGATGTAGATAGGGGGGTGCTCCTTCTGCTGTTTCCTGAAGTCCACGATCGGCTCCTTTGTTTTGTTGACGTTGAGTGTGAGGTTATTTTCCTGGCAGCACACTCCCAGGGCCATCACCTCCTCCCTGTAGGCTGTCTCATCATTGTTGGTTATCAGGCCTAATGCTGCGTGTCAGTGTCACACAATGCAAGGCCCAAGTGCATACCATTTTCATCTCTGAACAAAATCTGATTTCAACAACCTGTTAAGTGAATCTGCATTAGTAGGAATATGCCTACTAGTAATTGTACACCCTTCTAGTGGCATTACTTTGACAATTAGTGGAAGAGCAGTTTAATGCTCCAGTTGATCTTACTATGGAAACCAGATCTTGCAAAGGAATTTCTGGTCACCCCTCCTGTGAGGACCCAGTAACAACATTGTCCAATCTGATATTTAGGCACCCTATCCTGTTGATATTACTAGGCTACTTGTCATAGACAAGTTTCCTACCTGTCCTTTTTCATAAATGTTATATTGTAGGCTATATTATTTTGTATATTCAACTTCCACAATATAGGCTAGTGAGCTAGCTAAAGTATCAGTGGAACTAGTTACATTGCAACTAGGGTAAACGAGGTCATGGATTCACAAGAATGGAATGCCAAGAAAGGGTATTGATTATTTCAAAGAAAGTGTAACTATCAGTTTTGAAGTTGTGTTGTTGTGGGTCAGAGCAGTGCTGTGATTTCACTGTCCCATGTCATTTGTATTTAATTAGATTGAACTAACCAAAACATTAACAGTTGTAATACCCAAATTATTATACTTCTAAACACCATCCCGGCCGTGGTATCATTATGCAGCGGGTTACTCGGAAATAAAATAGAACGACTACCTACTTGTGTTATTGCAGCAAAACAAGGACATTCTTTATTGATCATTCTCAAAGAATACATGTCATCAAGCTCACCCTCCAAAAACACCATAAAACAATGTATATATTGTGTTGTTTATTATGAATTCAGTGTAGCATCTGTTATCGGGCGATGAAGGATTCACTACACTAGCTCTAATAACATCTCCCGCCCTGACACGTTTCAAGACACCCGCTATCGTCGTTCCAGAGAAAAACTGCGTATCGAAAATTTTAACTCACCTTCCTCCTCTCCCATACGTTCGTCCTTCCAGTTACAACAGAACAGCATCAACCTCATTCACTCTCCGACTCGGAGCTCTATGAGAGCCTGCCTCTGATGAACAGATAACCGGTCTAGTAGTGTTGTGTGTGTATATGGAGCCCGCTGGACGCCCCTTACAGCTTGACACTACTTCGAAAGATATTCTGCGATTCATTCGAAGAAGAGAGGATGGGCGAATTAAAACATTCAGGGAGGAGAGAGGAAGCTATGGGTTGGCCAACCGACAACAATCCCTGGAATTTTTGTCTGCGCAGCAAAAGCACAAGCAACTGAGGGCAGAGAGAGGAAGGGATGCGCAGTGCACCCATCACAGAAATAGGAGCTGTATCATCTAGTCTATGAGAGCAGGCTGGAATAGGCTAGTTGCATTAAAAGACTAGCCTACCTTCTGCCATTTTAAAGTTCTTGACATTTGAGCCATTGATTCATTTTGATATGTTGGTGCAGTGTTGGTGCAGTGTTGGTGCATATGGAAAAACGCTGATGCCTGGGCACAAATGTGTATTCATTAAAACAATTTTATTTCGTTTTTTTACTGAAGCAAATAAAAGGCCGGTATTGCTGGGCACAAGTCAAATGTGCGATGAAAATTAAAAAGTGCAAAACCCCATAATTCCTTATTTTTTCTCTGTTTAAATCAGATGAACACTATCCCACGGCACAGGGCAGCGGCCCCTGACAGGAGCGGCTCACACAGTTCATAAAAAGCACCACGGAGTAGGCTACAAGAACTGAAGCAAGTGAGAGTCATGTTAACCTAGGGCTATTACTACAACATACAGTTAGTTGCCTTATTCTAGATTACATAAATCTGGAGATAGTCTACTTTTCTGACCAGAAACATTTGAAACTTGAATAATGAGAGACAATTTGCATAAATTAAACTATAACTGCATGTGAAACTAGAATGATTCCAGATATGCATAACATTCTAGGCACTTAATCTTGGACACCAGAAAAATTATACATAATTAAGAAAACAAAATGTTCATGTCATACATGTCATACATGCCAGAGCAGTATCGAAAGGATTTCAGTTTTACTTTTACATTTTTGTAAAACCCGCATTTCTAAAAACTAAAAACATACAAATCATTTAAGAAACAAAACACACCGCATTTCAAAGGATTGGTACAAACCGACACAATGTATGATATGAATATCACTAAAGATCACCTAAAAATCTTTTGAACACCTTTGGATTGATTGTCATCAGCTTTCCCACATTCAGAGCAAAACCTGCTCTTCATACTTCACAAGTTTGGCGGAAATCAAAGCAAGAAGGCTGAAGATAGGCTACTTAAACCATGGCACTTAAAATAGTTACTGATGGCAGATGGACTGTGAAACCTGTGCCCACACACACCCGCTATGATACTGCTATTTCACCCAGGGCTATAAATAGCAGCAGAGATGATAGAAAGCCAGAGGAGGCAGTTCTGATACATGGCCAAAGTTTATCAGCACTTTACCAACCATACCTCTTGAAGCTCAACCCTTAGTTTGACGTGTCAGTATGTGAAGATCTCCAACTTTGGTACACACAGACACTAAGCACATGGGGATACTGCAGTAGAGGGATGTACAGTTACTGAACTGGTGCTTCTATAGCTGGAGAATCTTTCACATTCTCCTATCTACCCAAACACGCACACATCTATGGCAACGCGTGCAAGCGCACACGTACACACAGCCACATAGGCACACATCCACGCAAACACGCCCACACACATGCATGCACACACAACTACTGAGTATAGCTACTAAAAGGGGAGCATCGCAGGCATGTCAGTAAGAGATGATGAACCCCATGATCACTGTAACGATAAAGGCACAATCAATAACACTAAGTCACATCAAATGTGTGCAAAAGTCTGGGTCGGTGGGTTTGTATAAAAAATATCAAATAAAGTACAACATATCTTTACATACTGTAATGGGGGATTTTGTGCATATAAAATGTACATTCTAGATAATGCAGTAGCACCATTGTTTCTTGAAATTCAACTTCTTCTCAAGAACATCCTCTACTTCCGCCTTCCACAGTATTTGCTTTGGCATCCAGCAGCAACTCCTCCTGTTCAGAAACCACATTGGAAGAGAGGATATTTTAAATGCATGCATTTGAAAGACGATTTGGATTCATGCATTTCTACTTGGTTCGGAACCAGATTTATGAATTGTTTTGGTCACATGCCAGAGGATGTGTGTGTGTTTTATCGTACCTGGTCTGTAGCCTCCTCCTCCTGCTCCACCAAGGAAGCTCTGGAGTGGGCCATACTTGGCTGCTTTGGCTGAGAAAAAAGTTAGTGACCACAAAAACACCTGTGATTAACTTTTTTTTTTTTACAGTGTTGGCAAGTAATATCCTGAGCAACTCTAATGTGTTTTTCTAACCACACTGCACAGATGGGTAAACTTTATGGACATCTGTTGCTTGACCACTGCAGCCAAGAGCCCCAGCAAGCCTGGTGAGTCAGTTAGCATACGCTAACAGGTTGGCTGTCCACATATGCTAGATACAGAGGGGCTATTGATATTCACTTGTGTTGCGACTGCAACAGATGCTGCAAATCAATAGTGTTAATGAATCATGCTCAGCTATTACAAATGTATTGATTTGAACTGCAGGTATCCTACAGTAGGTTGCAGGCTGTACTCAGAGGTGTGAGCGGTATGTGTGTAATATAATGTGAATACTACTTTATCTACGCACCATAAAGGGGCCTACATTGATAACAAGTAATCATTTGTGATACTGTATTAGCACAGATAATTGGCAATAGCACATGATTTGGCATAATGTAGATTAGACATTTAGACCATTCTTGTGATAAGTGTAAATATGTGAGAGTTTTAAATAGTTATATAAAAACCCATGTGAGTGTAAGTCTTATGACTATCTACTAAAAGTAATAAGAGCTAAGATATAGCTGAAAAAGTGGATTCCAATTAGTCAAGAACACATGCTGGGTAATTTCTCCCCTGGCAGTGCCAGTATACAGTTGTATGCTCCGAGCAAACATATGCGCTGACAGAGAAGGCTGGTGGGAGGAGCTATAGGAGGATGGGCTCATTGCAAATACTGGAATGGAATAAATGGAATGGTATCAAACACTCCGTTCCATATATATTCCATTCCAGCCATTACAATGAGCCCATCTTCCTATAGCTCTTCCCACCAGCCTCCTCTGACGCAGCACTACAGAAACAGACTGACAGTGACTGTTGTGAATTTATTTTAGGTTAATATCCCAAAGACTTCCACGCAATATCAGCACAGCACTACTGGAGTAGCACATCAAATCATCTAAATCCTGACCTGTCATAGGTTTTATTAAACTAGCTGAGAAAAACCTGCCTTGCTTTTTGAAACATAATCCCACCGTCAGTAATCTTCCCCGTGCTCAGGAAAATTCAGATTATCAGACTCCACTAGACACTGGTTGGTACACCATCTGCACTGACAAGAACTCACTGTTCTATCACACCCCCCATCCTCTCATTCTAATCTCATCCAAATAATCTTACATGATGTCATCCTCCGCTAAGAACTGACTGATTATAATAAAATAGGAAATGTACCAGGTGTAAGAGAAAATCTGATTATTTCAAGCAAATCTTTCCCCCTTCACTGGCTGTGTTGTGTAAGGTTTGGCTGAGTAGGACAACAGTTACTTTTCAAGAGGCGAAAGAAGGAAGACACCAGTACCTTGTTGAGGAGTCAGTGGTGCCGTCTGGCCTGCTCCGTATGCTCCTAGTAAACAGACAACGTTTACATTTAAGAAAAAGGATTTGGAGTTTGGAAGGAATGAAATGATTTTTGCTATGGGTGTTTCATGTTTAAAACAGCACAATGTAGTAGAATCTTGAAGAACTTTGATCAGAGAGTTTTTAGATAGAGAGTGAGAGCGCTGAAGACACTTTCTTCATTGTGCATTGGAACACACAAAGCAACCAAAACACACTTGGTCAGATAGATAACCAATGGAAAGTGCCCGTGTTTTGGTGCGTCATGAACTAGAATGATCAGTATGGGTGATTTCTCAGGACTTTCTCAGTCAAAACAGGTATAGTTATAAGCACACTTTCAATCTGATTAGGAAACAGCAGACATCACATAATCACAAGGGGATTTCCCCCATGTAATGATGACGTGCTTTGAAATTTATGTGAGACAAAATGTAGAGACTTTTCAAGAAAGTACGATTATGGTTGAGCATTATCTGATAGAGTAACAACCACATGCTTTTACTAATACTGCAATAGCAAAATATAATGTTTTGGTCTCATTACTGTCTTTGTAAACAAATAGTAAAAAATGTATAGATATATAGTAAACAAGCACACTGCAAGGGTAACGCGTTCACTGATGCCAAAAATAACATTCATCATCTGTATCTGTTTTGTCAGTAAACAGTCTGCATTTCAGACTAGACAGGAATATGCAGCAGAGCTCATTAAGTCATCCAAAAACCAATTAATTATTCCCAAGGGTGGTCACACCATTGAGACATCCTGAATTAAATTATTATTTTTAATCATGTCAAATGTAATAAATTGGAAATGAACGGTATTTATATGTTAAAAGAAAAAAGCTACCAATAGAGATTTGGTTCATTTCAAAGGGGAACTCATAGTGAATGATTGGGGCATGCTTACAGAGGGGAACTCATAGTGAATGATTGGGGCATGCTTACAGAGGGGAACTCATAGTGAATGCCTTGCGTCCACTATCTTCACTGGATTGTAAAGATGAACAAAAATGAACAAATACAATAAATCCAACACATCTATCAAATTTGGTTCAAACCACAAGCTCTTTTTGTTGTACTTTTATCTTTATAGTCCCTGGGTCACAACATCCCATTCTCTATAAAAAGCTATAACAGCTAAAAGCTGTTTTTCCCCTTTTCCCTTTGTCTCTCTAGATGATAAATGGCTCTGTGCTGTTGTCTCTGTGGTAGTTGCCACTGATAAATGGCACAGTCAGTGTTCACGGTGGTCCTTGGGGTTCACAATACAAAACATGCTCCTGAGAGGAAATGACCTTTATGGAAAAGTACCATCATCCAACCCCCCCCCCCCCCCCCCCCACACACACACACGCTATACATTAGAGATACTGTAACAACAACAACCCCATGTTTATGTACACATACTGTACACACAGTGCATCTGATTAACACATAGAGCGGTTATACACGTTACCCGGGTAGGCTTGCTGTGGGTAGCCGCCACCTTGCTGTGGGTAGCCCCGTTGTTGTGGGTAGCCACCTCCGTAACCTGGGACCGCACCAGCTCCTGCAAGGGTAACACAGCAAAAATGAACAAACAACAACACACAACAACACTACATATACTGTATACATTGCATATACTAGTCTACGTTTAGACAGGGTTACATACCCTACTGCAGCTTTGGTCTCAGACTTAACTTAAGCATGGCTTTTTCCTCAACAATCAATGGCCAAGCCCAGAACACAACCAGTCAAATTACAACATGCAGTATGAACTGAGAGATAGTATCAGATCATATGCATTGTGCATGCAAATTTACCAGGCCAGTGTGTTTATTCAAACTATTTAGCTACAGTATCCATCAAAAGCCTAATGGTGCTGAATTCTCCTTGGGTAACAACATTTGCATACAGTATTAGCAAAGTTGTACAATTTGTGATAGCATGTGAAACAGGCAATATGTTGTACTGTGGGGTGCTCTGCTCTCTGTGTCAGGGAATATTTGACCAATGGTTGGTGGATAATAGCCTGCAGGCATTGACTAGTCAGTATCCGTGGGGCCTGAGGCAGAGAGCAGTCTCTCGACTGCTGGACCAGCGTGATAACACTCATCCCAAACAGCGAGGGAGAGGAGGAGAGGAGGGGATGCTGAAAGTTCCACAACCTTGGTGATACACTTCCAAGTATAATCCTGAACATAGTCAAAACCCTGCCAATGTGTTAACATAATCCTAACCATATGAAGACATGATATGTGCCATGCTAGTCTTGCGATGCCTGACTTGTCAGAGAAGTCTTTTCATCACAGTGTTTTAACAGTGAGTCTTAGTGAGGTGACACTATCCTGCTACCTATGTGTGTGCATTTTTACCAGTTTCTGAACATGAGGATGAAACCTCACAGTTAACTACAGTAAACTACAATAAACTACAGAAACTACAGTAAACTACAGAAAGTACAGCAGGACAGTCAGTCTCACCTGGATTATAACCAGCACCACCAGCACCCAGGTTACCATAACCTATTGAACAGGAGAGAGTGGAGCATTACTGAAGAGTTGAGATATAGTTGAACGATTTTCAAATACTACTTGAACCCAGGCCTGCTGTTGAATATGGCTACGCTGTAGGCAGGAACATCTTGTATACAATGATGGAATCCTACTTCCCCTGGCAGAGCTCACGCAGTACCGTTATGGGCAGAATAGAACGACTCTCCAGAGGTCTGTGCTGCTATCTCTAAACCGTCACACTTTGATGTTGCAAAAACCGTTACAAACTAACTCTGCCTCTGACGGTAATCAGTCTCCACTGGGAGTCTCCATTGGGAGTATCCACTTGTTTCTTCTATGTCTTGCCCTACAGTACTGTACCCTGGGAGATTCAGTGTCTGGCGTTGATATGACTCAATGATCAACATTTCTTACTACTTTTACGATAACTCTACTCCAAAATAAAGATAACATCACTATGTTATGTTGTTCATATGTGGTAGATTGGAAAAGTAAGTGTAAAACGTGTAAGAGTATTAGTACAAAGCTGGGCTTTATGTGTCAGGGTTTTTACCTGGGGGTTTGGGTGCTTTTTGACCTGCTCCTGCCCCTGCTCCCAGACCAACACCAGCAGGATACCTCGCACCTGAAACATGAGACTGGATTAGTTCTCCAATAGCCTCATGCCAGGCCTCTAGTGGGTGAGACTAGTCCTCCACTAAGAACATGGTTGAAATTTCACACACTAGGTACAATTGAAGTCGGAAGTTTACATACACTTAGGTTGGAGTCATTGAAACTCGTTTTTCAACCACTCCACAAATGTCTTGTTAACAAACTATAGTTTTGGCAAGTCGGTTAGGACATCGACTTTGTGCATGACACAAGTAATTTTTCCAACAATTGTTTACAGACAGATTATTTCACTGTATCACAATTCCAGTGGGTCAGAAGTTTACATACACTAAGTTGACTGTGCCTTTAAACAGCTTGGAAAATTCCAGAAAATGATGTCATGGCTTTAGAAGCTTCTGATAGGCTAATTGGCATAATTTGAGTCAATTGGAGGTGTACCTGTGGATGTATTTCAAGGGCTACACTCAAACTCAGTGCCTCTTTGCTTGACATTATGGGGAAATCAAAAGAAATCAGCCAAGACATCAAAGAAAAATTGTAGACCACAAGTCTGGTTCATCCTTGGGAGCAATTTCCAAACGCCTGAAGGTACCACGTTCATCTGTACAAACAATAGTATGCAAGTATAAACACCATGGTACCACGAAGCCGTCATACCGCTCAGGAAGGAGACGCGTTCTATCTCCTAGAGATGAACGAACTTTGGTGCGAAAAGTGCAAATCAATCCCAAAACAACAGCAAAGGACCTTGTGAAGATGCTGGAGGAAACAGGTACAAAAGTATCTATATCCACAGTAAAATAAGTCCTATATCGACATAACCTGAAAGGCTGCTCAGCAAGGAAGAAGCCACTGCTCCAAAACCACCATAAAAAAGCCAGACTATGGTTTGCAACTGCACACGGGGACAAATATTGTACTTTTTGGAGAAATGTCCTCTGGTCTGATGAAACACAAATAGAACTGTTTGGCCATAATGACCATCGTTATGTTTGGAGGAAAAAGGCTTGCAAGCTGAAGGCTTGCAAGCTGAAGAACACCATCCCAACCGTGAAGCACGGGGGTGGCAGCATCATGTTGTGGGGGTGCTTTGCTGCAGGAGGGACTGATGCACTTCACAAAATAGATGGCGTCATGAGGATGGAAAATTATGTGGATATATTGAAGCAACATCTCAAGACATCAGTCAGGAAGTTAAAGCTTGGTCCAAAATGGGTCTTCCAAATGGACAATGACCCCAAGCATACTTCCAAAGTTGTGGCAAAATGGCTTAAGGACAACAAAGTCAAGGTATTGCAGTGGCCATCACAAAGCCCTGACCTCAATCCTATAGAAAATTTGTGGGCAGAACTGAAAAAGCATGCGCAAGCAAGGAGGCCTACAAACCTGACTCAGTTAACACCAGCTCTGTCAGGAGGAATGGGCCAAAATACACCCAACTTATTGTGGGAAGCTTGTGGAAAGCTACCCAAAACTTTGACCCAAGTTAAACAATTTAAAGGCAATGCTACCAAATACTAATTGAGTGTATGTAAACTTCTGACCCACTGGGAATGTGATGAAAGAAATAAAAACTAAAATAAATCAATCTTTCTATTGTTCTGACATTTCACATTCTTAAAATAAAGTGGTGATACTAACTGACCTAAGACAGGGAATTTTTACTGGTATTAAATGTCAGGAATTGTGAAAAACTGAGTTTAAATGTATTTGGCTAAGGTGTATGTAAACTTCCGACTTCAACTGTAGTTATTAGCTACTAGCTAAGTTATTATCTGTAGCTTTATATGATCAGCAACTGTTGATGACAGTTGAACCTATCTAGCTACACTCGGCAGTTAAGGACAAGCCATTTCCCCGGCTATGGTCAAGCTTTGTGTTGTTTCAAAGCTACAACCGCATAACGTCCCAGAGGTCAATTGTTTGAGGGGAAATGAGAGTTTTAGCGGTTTGGTTTGGAAAGCGTGTTTCTAGCTCAGTGGGCAATGGGGTTTCAGACACACAGTCCCATTGGCATCTCATTCTGTCACAGTCACCGCTCCTATCGCCTCATTGGTCACAGGAAGTGCAAGCCAATGACATTTCCTGGAAAATGGTCACTCTGAGAGGCCAGAGTGAGGTAAAAGGGAATACAATATTGAGCTGGCTTGCTTCTCCTCTCTCATACATACCCTGTCCCTGTCCATAACCACCTTGACCATAACCATACGGGTATCCCCCTGAATCATGATGGAAAGAAAAGCAGTTTTATTCCTGACATGATGACCTCATTGCGTAGGGAACACCAAAGATTTATGTTGCCAGATTTACAGTGCATTTGGAAAGTATTCAGACCCCTTGACTTTTTCCACATTTTGTTACAGTACGTTACAGCCTTATTCTAAAATGCATTAAATCGTTTTCTCCCCTCACCAATCTACACACAATACCCCATAATGACAAAGAAAAAACAGATTTTAGAAATTGTTGCAAATTTATAAAAAATAAAAAACTGAAATATTACATATTCAGACCCTTTAATCAGTACTTTGTTGAAGCTCCTTTGGCAGTGATTAGAGCCTCAAGTCTTTTTGGGTTTGACGCTACAAGCTTGGCACACCTGTATTTGGGGAGTTTCTCCCATTCTTCTCTGCAGATCCTCTCAAGCTTTGTCAGGTTTAATGGGGAGTGTAGCTGCACAGCTATTTTCAGGTCTTTCCAGAGATGTTCGATCGGGTTCAAGTCCGGGCTCTGGCTGGGCCACTCAAAGACATTCAGAGACTTGTCCCGAAGCCACTCCTACGTTGTCTTGGCAGTGTGCTTAGGGTCGTTGATGCTGCCACCACCATGCTTCACCGTAGGGATGGTGCCAGGTTTTCTCCAGAAGTGACGCTTGACATTCAGGCCAAAGTGTTCAATCTTGGTTTCATCATACCAGAGAATCTTGTTTCTCATGGTCTGAGAGTCCTTTAGGTGCTTTTTGGCAAACTCCAAGCGGGCTGTCATGTGCCTTTTACTGAGGAGTGGCTTCGGTCTGGCCACTCTACCATAAACGCTTGATTGGTGGAGTGCTGCAGAGATGGTTGTCCTTCTGGAAGGTTCTCCCATCTCCATAGAGGAACTTTGTAGCTCTCTCAGTGACCATCGGGTTCTTGGTCACCTCCCTTCTCCCCTGATTGCTCAGTTTGGCCGTGCGGCCAGCTCTAGAAGAGTCTTGGTGGTTGCAAACTTTTTCCATTTAAGAATGATGGAGGCCACTGTTTTCTGGGGACCTTCAATGCTGCAGAAATGTTTTGGTAGCCTTCCCCAGATTTGTGCCCCGACACAGTCTTGTCTGAACTCTACGGACAATTCCCTGGACCTCATGGCTTGGTTTTTGCTCTGACATGCACTGTCAACTGTGGGACCTTATATAGACAGGTGTGTGCCTTTCCAAATCATGTCCAATCATTTGAATTTACCACAGATGGACTCCAATCAAGTTGTAGAAACATCTCAAGGATAATCAGTAGAAACAGGATGCACCTGAGCTCAATTTCGAGTCTCATAGCAAAGGGTCTGAATACGTAAATAAGGTATTTCTGTTTTTTGTGTGTGCAAATATTTCTAAAAACCTGTTTTCACGTCATTATGGAGCATTGTGTGTAGATTGATGAGGAAATAAATGTATTTAATACATTGATTTTAAGGCTGTAACATAACAAAATGTGGAAAAAGGGAAGTGGTCTGAATACTTTCTGAATGCACTGTATTTAACACAATGTTATACAGAGTTTCTGAGGTTAGGGAGTATGGAGTTACAATAAGCCATTGAACTTATGGGATGGGGTTTAACTCAACATGTCCCTTTGTACGGCTCTATTATGGGAACATTGTGGATGTTGGCTCAGTTACACAGAAAGCTTGCTTATTTCCTAAGACGCGTACGAAACTGATCCCATACCTGCACCACCACCGGCTCCAGTAAGAGGAATACCTGCTCCTCCAGCCACACCGCCTGCTCCTCCCACAACTACAGGAGAGATACAAAACACAGTGAGTGAGATTATATGCAGTGAGCTCCAAAAGTATTGGGACAGTGACACATTTTTTGTTTTTTTGGCTCTGTACTCCAGCACTTTGGACTTGAAATGATACAATGACAACGAGGTTAAAGTGCAGACTGTCAGCTTTAATTTTAAGGTATTTACATCCATTAAGGTAAACGGTTCAGAAATTACAGCACTTTTTGTACATAGTCCCCCCATTTTCGAGAACCAAAAGTATTGGGACAAATTCACTTATATGTGTATTAAAGTAGTCAAAAGTTTAGTATTTGGTCCCATATTCCTAGAATGCAATTATTACATCAAGCTTGTGACTCTACAAACTGTTGGAAGCATTTGCTGTTTTTTTGGTTGTGTTTCAGATTATTTTGTGCCCAATAGAAATTAAGAGTTTGTAGAGTCACACGCTTTATGTAATCATTGCGTGCTATGAATATGGGACCAAATAGTAAACCTTTGTCTACTTGAATACACATAAGTGAATTTGTCCCAATACTTTGGTCCCCTAAAGTGGGGGGACTATGTACATACACAAAGTGCTGCCATTTCTAAACGGTTCACCCAATTAGGATGAAAATACCCTCAAATTAAAGCTGGCAGTCTGCACTTTGTATCCTTTCAAACCCAAAGTGCTGGAGTACAGAGCCAAAACAACAAAACATTTGTACTTTTGGAGCTCACTGTACTGTACTGTACATCTTGGATCAACACTTCTTATGACACAGTCATGCACTGACACACACCTGGAGGTTTCAGGGGCTTGGCTCCAGGAAGTTGTCCAGCTCCTGCTCCGTATGGAGCTGAGGAAATACAGAGATCATAAACGTAATCCGCACAGCCTATTTTTATTCTCTACTCCACAGTGACTGTAATGCAATATCACCAGGGATACGGAAATGTATTGAGATTAATGGACAAATACCTGAATAAACCAATTACAGTGATGGGGATTTAGTCTGAGTAGAAAGTAACCTAAGGCCACATGGCCTTTGTGAATTAAGTTTGAGACTCCATTACAATGATGCAGATAGAGAAATTGGCTTACTTCCATAGCCTCCTCCATATGGATATCCACCTGCACCTGCACCTGTGGAGCAATATATGCCATTAAAACCCCATGGACATAACATATGGTCAGGTGTGGGGCTGGAAGGGATGCCACTACTGTAGTGTACCATCAAAGCTGTGGGATGGGACACTGATCTGAGATGGAATTATGAATGATGGTGGAGAGGACTATACAGTACTGCTAACTACAGTACCTCCTGTCTATGCTGAATGTCACACGCAAGCTTTATTGTCCTAGCTCTATCAACAATAATCTCTTCAACATGACCTTGTGATTTGATAGTGAAGACCTACAGACAGTGTGAAGCTTTTAAAGTGATGACATAAGAGGTATACTGTGAGGTCAGCCTAGAGGTCAGAGTTCACAATCTAGTACATCTGGTACAGTTCAAACTAGTGTTTGTTGTTTTCTTTCTTTGCCTATAATACTAGTTTTAAGAGGATGTGGTGGAGTGGCCACCTATCCTCTCCTCCTCTCCCCTCCTCTCATCTCCTCCTCTCCTGTCTCATACATACCCTGTCCATGACCATACGGGAGTCGTCCTGCTGAATCATGATGGAAAGAAAAGCAGCTTTATTCCTGACAAGGGAGCACCAGCGAGTGGCTCTGTCAGGTCATGTAGCTAGCATACTAATTCCAATAAAGTTAGCTGCCCCCTGCTTATATAATTAACTTTAATATGCTTTCAACATGTCAAAATATTACACAGTTTATCCCTGGCCTGGCCATACAATCCTAATTTTGATCAGACCTTTGATGCATTCATTTACAGAGAAGAGGCTGATACTGCTGTCCATTGCATATGAATCAGTCCTATGATTAATTAATGTGAATAAATACTATTATTGATTAATGTAAAGAATGAGTCATGTTCCATCATTAAATCAGCATATCATTATATATCATAATGTATGATTAAATCAGCATATCACTCATAATGTGTGTAGTGGATTGATTAATTCTGCCTGTATAAAATACTGAATGGTGTAAGGATCTGTATTATTTCCTGCAATATATGGATCAAGCCAAGGTCACATCTCAGTGAAGTCATACAGTAGTTTGAAATAAAAACAGAGATGTGTGTGTGTTTGTGTGTGTGTGTGTGTTTAAGCAGTGTGTGTGTCTGCTGCTAGTGCAGTGATAAGGTTATGGTTTGCTCTTCTCCTCTCTCATACATACCCTGTCCATAACCACCATACGGGTATCCCCCTGAATCATGACGACAAAGAAAAGCAGCTTATTTCCTGACATGATGACCTCATCACCAGGGGACGCCAATGAATGGCTCAGTCAAAGAATGTTAGTTAAGACAATAAATCAGAACATCCTAATGCAGATTCAGTCATGCAAGGCCTTTCAGGTTTAAGACTTCAGACATTCATTTTGCGCTCTCATCTAGTTTAAGATTTGTTGGCAGATGGGCCTTCATTTTATGTTGTAATCCAAATATGTATTTAAATGCTCAATAGAAATGGTTCACAAAAATATATACATGTAGGCCTGAATTGTTTTCTTTTTGCCTCTAGTGAAGGAGATACAGCTGAGACAGAGATAACATATTCAACACATTCACAGGAGTTCAGGCAGTTAAATTACTTTCAGATTGATGGTGCAGAACTGTCTCTGTCATCATGATGCAAATAGGTTCGCCCTAAAGCTTTACCTCATAAGGCATGGGTTTCAAAAAATGCACATAACAAACATACGGATGACTGCATCCACATGTCTAGATTCGGTCTATTCTTTAATATTACACGTCCCAACAGCACCTTATACGGCCTATTACATCACTGGTGCCAAGCGTCCTGCCATCTAGGACCTCTATATCATGCGGTGTCAGAGGAAGGCCCAAATAATTGCCAAAGACTCCAGCCACCCTAGTCATAGATTGTTCTCTCTGCTACAGCACGGCAAGCGGTACCGGAGCGCCAAGTCTAGGTCCAAAAGGCTTCTTAACAGCTTCTACCCCCAAGCCATAAGACTCCTGAACAGCTAATCAAATGGCTACCCGGACTATTTGCATTGTCCCCACCCCCATTTTTACGCTGCTGCTACTCTCTGTTTATTATCCATGTATAGTCACTTTACCTCTACCTACATGTACATTTACCTCAATTACCTTGACTAACCGGTGTATATAGACTCGCTACTGTTATTTTATTGTTGCTCCTTAATTATTTGTTATTTTTCTATTTCTCTTATTTATTTATTTTTTAAATGAATTTTTAATTTGATTTTTTACTTCAGTTTATTTTAGTAAATACTTTCTTAACACTTCCTGTATTTTTCTTAAAACTGCATTTTTGGTTAAGGGCTTGTAAGTAAACATGTCACTGTAAGGTTGTATACACCTGTGGTATTCGGCGCATGTGACAAATAACATTTGATTTGATTTGATTTATAAAGGCCCAAGACTACTAGCAAATATAACTGCACCTTTTACTATCATATACTGTTGACTTGTACTTATCTCTGTATATATTTAATCAATATGACTGTCTTGCAATGGCTAACACATTTTAGGTATGTCAACAAAAATTGTGGCCTGGGTCAGCATTATTTATATATGATATATTACCATGGAATAATTGGATGTTTTGGTGCATTAGACCAGAGAAAAGGGCTGATGCTGCTGTTCATTGTGTGTAAACAACTCCTGCTACTGACTTACTGTACGTAAAGAAGGTAATAACATCCTTATCTGACCAATAACTAAGCATATTATTCCGAATCGTGTGTATGAGGGTTGGTACATCACTACTACATGAATGTGCATAGGGGTTAATACATCTTATATAGGCATGTAAAAGTGTTCAATCACATTATTGGATGGGTTATGGATCTGAGTTGATGGTATCAATTTGAAGTTGTAAACAACCAGTGCTGTAATACTACTGCAATAATATAGTGTTAGTAGGGTTTCAGAATGCTTACCCGCACCAGGGGGTTTAGGAGCTTTGCCACCTGCTCCGACACCCACACCTGTAAATAATATAAAGCCTAGCGGTTAGAGCTTTGGGACAGAAACCGAAAGGTCGCTAGTTTGAATCCCCGAGACGACAATGTAAAACATCTGCCGATGTGCCCTTGAGCAAGACACTTAACCCTAATTGCTCCAGTGTCGCCGTTGATAATGGCTGACCATGGCATTGACCCCACTCTCCAATTTCCAATTCACACATGCCTATAATTCACACATGCCTAAATGTGAAATAGGACAAATATAAACACCCATCAAATTATTATTATTATTGTAATTTCAGTTTGCAACTGGAAACAAACTACGTAACAGCATTGCCTGCAGGAGTTTGTCGCCACCATGTGGCCAAACAATGTCACATACTCTGCTCCTTATAGTCTCCACTATTGAGACACCTAACCTCCAGGCTGCTGTACTCCAGTAGCAACTACATGAGAAGTATTTGAAAGAAAAACAATACTATTTGAACCCAGGTCTGCTATGGTGGACACAACACTCACCAGGCTGAGCTGGGCCTGTACCAGCTGGAAACAAAGTGAAAAGTCTTTAACACACAGTTACAGAGGCATATCCGTTCTAAGTAATGATAAATCAAAACCCCTACTAATGTTTGACTGTACAGTAAATTCAAAAATAATCACAGGTCATGAACAATGAAGGTGAGCTGACAGTAAAGCCATCTAATATTACTCTTCAAAGATAAGATAAGAAGAAAATATAAGAAAGTACAGAAAGTATGATAGGTACAAGTAGGACACCATTTTTATGCAGAAGGAATTTTATGTTGTCAGGAGAATCTATTTCAATTACTTACCACTAGGTTGAAGCACCCCAGCACCAACTGTGAAGGCAATCAGGTAAATTATTACCAGTTAGGTCATAATTATGACAGTTATAAAAGTTATTCCAAAATAGAATAACTTACCACTCAAAAAACTCAAATAAAATGTTCAGTGATTCTAATGACATATATTGCAAAACTATAGAATATAAAGTATAATTGATGTTGGCTTCATAAAAAAATACAACAACTGTTCTGCAGTGGTAATGGTCTAATACATACCTCCTGGTAATCCTGTGGCACCTGCAGCAAACCAACAGAAAGTTCATCAATGACGTGGTATACTAATACTATACATTTCCATGGAAATTAACAATAAAGTACTGTATCAAAGTCCGAGATGCAACCAGACAGAGAGAAAATCAAACAAAATGAAATACCGTAAAGTTACACAAATGTTAGTTTCTCTACTGTGAAGAACAAATCTAAAGCAGGGGCTCCAAAAAATATGTGCTGAAAGAATGACACAGTATTATGTACTTTTGTGTCCATTTTTCTCATATATATTTTTTCGAACAATGTGGTATTTAGAATAGAGTACTGTAAGTAAACATCAGGTAATAGCAAGGATATGATCCCCTGCTGTAGAAGATAGAGGGAGATAGGACTTTAACTACCAAGGAGAAAGGGTGAGTGCATACAATACGTATCTACAGGGATATCAGGCACAATCTTCATCGGAGCAATCTTTATTGTGGAGGAAAAGCTTGTCACAATACAGTCTCATACCAGTAACATTAACAGTAACCAGTAACATTAAAGTATAAGTTAATCAAGTATTGACAAGTGTCAGATTAATTTTATTTGTTAAAAAGCAAGGGAGGGAGGAGAGAGCAGAAATGGGAGACATTTCAAGCGCAGCGAGCTGCAAAGTTAGTTGGGGGACAGAGAGACGGAGCGTTTTAAGAGGACAAACTACGTCTAGAAAATACATTGGCAACACATTATTTTGTCAACACCCACATGAGCATTACTTTACATTCCTCTACATTTTTGTAGTTTTAGCAGGAGGCCAAAACACTACAATGTTTTCACAAAGGAATCTAACAGAATCAACCGCTAACAACTGTCATATGGATTGAATGTTTATCAAAAACCAATAAGTAATCGCATCAAATGTTATGAAATGCTTATGTAAGGAATTGTAAAGAACACATGTGTATACTACACTCTTCAAATGAAGTGTAACTATGTCCTTAGTCAGAAATGGTTTGATCATGCAAACACAGACAGCAGCAAGTCTTACTGGGCTCTGGCTCTGGGGCCTCTGTGGCCTGTGTGCCAATAGGTGTGGGATCTGCCAAAAGACAACAGGTTCCAGTTTCATCCATTGCAGTTGAAAAATATATAGGATAGGGGAAACTAGCATAGGGCAGAAACCATTATGGGGATCCTTGGCACTGCCATGGCAGGAGGGGAGGGGATAAGCTCCGGCTCCAGGTGGTGAATTGGATCATACAATGACACTAAAGGGGACAGCACTAGCAGAACAGATATTAAGCTGTCTCTTGTTTGAGGGTTTTGGGAGAAGAGAGGGGGGCAAAGAGGTTTGGGGTTTGGGAAGAGATAAGGCAGGGACTGGCTTGCGCGATACTGACGTTGCTGTTTGATACACCTGCAGTGGAGCGCAGTTAGCCAGACAGCAGTGGTAGTGGTAGAGGAGGGGGGAGTTAGATAGGATGCTAAGCCTGTGTCTGTAGGCCGTTGATGTCCTGATGAGGCCTGCTGGAAAAGTCTGATGGGGCTTTGTCAGGTTATACACAGGTTATACAGTACATCAAACAAAAAGGAAAACTTGCATTATAATCCATCTCTATTATTGAATAAAATATATATATTTATATGGCATCTATGGTACAGTAATTACTGCTTTTTTAACAGCTCTGTAAAATACAGTGTATATTTAAAATACAGTAACTCAGGGGTTCTCAAAAGGGGGTCTGAGGTACTGCAGGGGTCCACGGACAGATTATAATTATATATATTTTTTTACATATATATTTTCTATTCATATTATTAACAACAACAGATTAAACTAATTTTGGCCAAGGGATCCGTGGAATAAGTTTAGAAGGTGTAATACAATACAATAAAATGTAATATTACTAATCCACAATGTATGTTCTTAACCCTGGGCAACATGGGCATGTCAGGCTCACGTGGATATTGGTATCCACAGTACTCTGCCAATTACCAATCTTTTGACATTATACTTTTTGTATTCCCACCAAATTGTTTTAACATAACTGCACTGTAATTTAAGCTTTAAAACGGTAAAGTTTTCTCTCTGCCCATGACAAAATGTGTAGAATTGCAGGAAAATGTTCTTTCCCAGGGGCCGAGACTTGGTTCATCCGGCCATGCACTGCCAACGTCATAGTTTACTACAGTCCTTGTATGCTATTTTTAACTCACTCGAGCTTCTTATTATGAGGGGGTCTCTGATGAATTTTCTATCACAAAAAGGGTCCCTGAAAAGTTTGAGAACCGCTGCAGTAACTAACACTTACTCTGTAGCTTTTGATATACAGTATTTGCACTGATCAATGAGAAAACAGTTGAATTAAATCCAAAGTCTTGTTGAGCGCAAAACATGTGGTTCTACCTGTTATGGGTCATAGTGTCACATTAGGAACTTTGTGGATTTTCTTTAAACCCTTCATTTTGGACCTAGTTGTGTAGTACTAGGAATTATCCTGAAGGAACTATCTAGGCTAGGAAAAATAAACCTAGCAAGAATCAAAGGTGAAACTAGTATCCATTTACCTGGTTTGCCTGCGATAGGTATCCCTGTGCCCACTGGTAAGTCAGTGTGCTCAACGGCAGTTCCTCCAACACCACCACCCACGCCCACACCTGGACTTGGAGTCGCTGCTGGCGCTGGTACACCTTCTCCACCGATGCCCACTCCGTTTGGCTTACCTGTGGGCAGGTAAGAACATAGGTGAGGGTACAGTATAATCTCTTGAGCCATGGTGAAAATCTTGATTCAGCTAACAAGAGATAATAGGTACTGTACAGAGACCGCACAGAACAGACAAACAATATTGTTCTTCCACTGGTCTGCATTACCTAGACTAAAAGTTATGAGCGAACAAGAGAGGCTCTTACCATATTTAGCAGCTTTGGCCGCGGGATCATATCCTGCAATCACAAGCATCACATCATTCACATTTTCACTGTATTTTGAATCACCTTGATATCTCACAGAAAGACAGACCAGACCGTGATACTGTTTGAGCTCTTTCTGATGTCTTTACTATTCACACACATCCTCTGACGTACCTTCAGCTCCTACTCCACCAGGTACTCCACCCTGTACTCCTCCTGCTCCTCCAAATCCTCCTGCTCCTAAGCCTGTTCCTACACCTCCTGGGACTCCTGTGTAGAGGTTCACAAGGAAATTATATGATTTCAAAACCAGAGATGTGAGCATGAATTCAACTGATGTTCAAATTCTGATGTTGCTGTTTTGAGTGATCTTACCATATTTAGCAGCTTTGGCTGCAGCGGGATTATATCCACCAGCCCCAGTTACACCCCCTCCTCCTCCTCCTGGTAATCCTCCTCCTGGTAATCCTCCTGCTCCTCCAGCTCCTATGCCTGCTCCTGCACCTCCGGTGACTCCTGTGGTAAAGAAAACAATTAGATTTTTAATGAATATCCAACTTCAGAACTGCCAAAGATACAGTAGACTTGTCACACCACGACTTAAGATAGACGTAAATTCAACCAATGTACCAATAATGAATGAGATTGATTGTTTTGAGTGATCTTACCATATTTAGCAGCTTTGGCCGCAGCAGGGTTATATCCTCCAGCCCCTGGTACTCCACCAAGTCCTCCAGCTCCTAGGCCTGCTCCTGCACCTCCTGGAACTCCTGTGGTGGAGGATCACAAGAAAATTATAGTTAGTTAAAAGTTGACAGAAGTTTAAGTATGAATTTAACCAATGTACCAACTCTGATGTTGCTGTTTTGAGTGTTTTTTCTTACCATATTTAGCAGCTTTGGCCGCAGCAGGATTATGTCCTTGCATGCAAAAAGTTAATCAATTAAAGACATCATCCCTGATTTATGAACTCACTAAAACAATTGGGGGGCGGTTACTAAAAAGCAAGCTCAATGGAGAATGTCCAATGAAACTGTTTTTTATTCCAGGATAAGTCTTCATCTCTGTCTAGGAAGCCACCCTTTACAGAGATCAACATAATGTGTAGCATATAGTACAGTACATTTACAGGGCAAATCCAAAACGGACTCACCTCCATATCCAGCCCCGGGTACCCCTCCTGCTCTCCCGGCCACGCCAGCTCCTCCTGGAACTCCTACAGATCAGGCTCAGGATGTTATTATTTGGTGGTTTAAACAACATGTAATATCTAATGGTTGCTTCTTTGAAACCCAGTGGGGGAAAAAAAACAAATTTATTTAGGGGGTTTGGCACCACCGGCAGTATATCAATACAGTATATTAATACAACGGTTAGGCAGTACATTTTTCAAAATCCTGAAGAGGATAAAATACCATATTTAGCAGCTTTGGCAGCAGCGGCAGCCCCTCCTGCTGGTACCCCTCCATATCCTCCATAGCCTGCAATACAAAACAAATAGCAACGTTTATAAATGACCTCATAAATGGTTTGATAAGACAGACCAAAGCTCCCCAATCATAACCAACAGTATTACCTCTTCCAGATTACATTAGATTTCAACTTCTGTGCAAACCTCCATATCCTGGTCCAGCCCCAGTCCCTGGCCCTCCTCCTGCTCCTCCTATGCCGGCTCCTCCAGCTCCTAGGCCGGCTCCTCCAGCTCCTAGGCCAGCTCCTCCAGCTCCTAGGCCGGCTCCTCCAGCTCCTGGGACCACAAGAAGAACATTTTATTATTTTTAAATAATGTCTCCATTCAGAACTGCCTAAGATACAGTATACTTGTTACTCTTCTTCTTCTTACCATATTTAGCAGCTTTGGCCGCAGCAGGATTATATCCTGAAATGTAAAAAATGTATAAATTAAAAACATCACTCTTGCACCCCAAGCCTCATGATACAGTAGTATTACTAACACTAGTTTATGCTATCAATTCATGATATTACAGTATATCAAGTTGGCATCACTGGAAACGTACCTCCAGCTCCTGCCCCTCCTGCTGCCCCTCCATATCCCCCATAGCCTGTCAGTCAAAACATGGAACATCATCAACCTAGTAGCACTATAAGGCAATGTACCCCACTTTACCTTAAAACCAAACCCTCTGCTCAAACACACTAACTCCACAGCTTAAACCTGTATATAAAGCCAACTCTACCCCTATGCAAAGTTTACAAACTACATATAGATGTATTGTACATAGGAACAAATACATATTGTATGTGTGAACACTGCCTTTACTTCCACTCCTCCCCCAGACTCTTCCTTTGGTATACGTACTCCCAGGCCTGGGATATCCTCCAGCAGGCACACCACCATATCCACCCCCTGGCCCACCAGCAGCCCCCTGACCTATAACACAGGAGAGGGCACGTAATGAGCAGACACACGGTAGTACTGTAAAACATGGACAGAAATGTCATTATGAATTCAACTGATGTACATTTTTCTTACCATATTTAGCAGCTTTGGCCGCAGCAGGATTATATCCTCCAGCCCCAGGGACAACCCCTGCTCCTCCTCCAGGTACTCCTCCCTGTATTCTTCCTGCTCCTCCAAGTCCTCCTGCTCCTAGGCCTGTTCCTACACCTCCTTGAACTCCTGTGTGTTCGCATGGAAATGATCTGATTTTAAAACCCGAAATGTCAGCATGAATTCAACCACTGTACCAACTCTGATGTTGCTGTTTTGAGTGATTGTTCTACCATATTTAGCAGCTTTGGCTGCAGCGGGATTATATCCTCCAGCCCCAGGTACACCCCCTCCTCCTCCTGGTACTCCTCCAGCTCCTAGGCCTGCTCCTGCACCTCCTGGAACTCCTATGGTGGATGCAGAAAGCAATAACGGACAAAATGTTTACAATAAATTCAACCAATGCACCAATGTTGATGTTGCAGTTCTGAGTGATGTTTCTTACCATATTTAGCAGCTTTGGCCGCAGCAGGGTTATATCCTGGTGAATAAATTCAAGTTAATAAATTAAAGATATCAGACTTGATTTTAATAGTTATAGCCCATTAACTATGATTAGGTACCTCCAGCCCCAGCCCCTCCTGCTCCTCCATATCCTCCTCCTCCTGCTCCTCCAAGTCCTCCAGCTCCTAGGCCTGCTCCTACACCTCCTGGAACTCCTGTTGTAGAGAAAAAGTATTGTATTTACAAGTCATGTATACCATAAACCAACACTGAATGAGACTAGCGTTGTTGTTTTGAGTAATATTACCATATTTAGCAGCTTTGGCTGCAGCGGGATTATATCCTAAAGCCCCAGGTACACCCCCTGCTCCTCCTCCAGGTACTCCTCCTGCTCCTCCAGCTCCTAGGCCTGCTCCTGCACCTCCGGTGACTCCTGAGGTAGAAAACATCAAGATTTTGTTGTTAAGTCATGGCTAACTTAACAATTGAAAAGATACAGTAGACTTGTCACTTTTCTTCTTACCATATTTAGCAGCTTTGGCAGCAGCAGGATTATACCCTACAAATAAATAAATTAATAGATTTAAAAAGATATTTTCAAAGTCACACTTTCCAAGCCACATAATGCAGTAGCATACAAAACAGTGTGAATGGATTGGAGAAGTCAAGCATCATGACTTACCTCCAGCCCCAGCTCCTCCTGCTGGTACCCCTCCTGTTCCTCCAAGACCTCCAGCTCCTAGGCCTGCCCATGCACCTCCTGGGACCCCTATGGTCGAGGAAAAAAACCGAACATTGGATTTCAAATTCAACTATTGTATCAACACTGAATGAGTCTGGCCTGATATGGAGTGATTTTCTTACCGTATTTAGCAGCTTTGGCAGCGGCAGCAGGATTGTATCCTGAAATACAAACAATGACAATAATTCAAAACCACTCCTGACTTGGATAATATAACAAAACTGCATTTCCAGCCCCATATCCCGAAATGTAATAAGATCATGAGATATAAATATCACTTTAGATAATCCTGTTGCCAAGCACCGGTTTATACTATCGATTCATTAAATTGTTATAAGCCTTAGACCATGATGAGATACCTCCAGCCCCAGCCCCTGGTACCCCTCCTCCTGCTCCTCCAAGTCCTCCAGCTCCTAGGCCTGCTCCCGCACCTCCTGGTACTCCTATGGTGGAGGGTCACAAGAAGAATATCAGCATAAATTAAGCAATGTACCAACACTGAATGAGCCTGAAGTTGTTTAAAATGTAGATTTCTTACCATATTTAGCAGCTTTGGTGGCAGGGTTGTATCCTAAAATAAAAAATTATTAAATTAACGTACATCATCCTTCCTGGCTTGAATAGCAAAATACAACTGCATTTCTAGCCCCATAAATTAGCAGCAGACAGCACAGAGTGACTGGAGGGTAGAAATGACTGTACATTTTAATGATTGAAATGAACTTGATCATGAACATTTGTCTTACCATGGATTTCTGAGTCTCCTCAAGTAGTAGTTTATGCTATGAATGAATTCATGAAATTGCTACAAGCGTAAGATACTATAGTGCAATAATTAGACAAGGTACCTCCAGCCCCTGGAAAAGCCCCTGCTCCCCCAAATCCAGCACTCCCTGGAACACCTATAGGGAGGGTAACATCCATACAGTATATTACACTATACAGTATGATCATTTCTATTATTAAAAAAGACTGGTGTGAGTTGGAGCTAGCTAAGCCAAAGAACGAAGCCCTTCAGTGATGGTGTGTTAACAGCATTGTAAAGGCTGTGGCCTGGGCAGCTTTGGGATGTTTTGGTTAGTTATCCTCACCGTAATAGGGAGGCCTGGCTCCCACTCCATAGCCTGTTCAGAGATGATGAAAATGGTGATGGTGTTAAAGATATCTGCTACATTAAGTTTAAAGCTGCAGTGCCAATCCAGGTTAGTGCACTTGATAGGAATCAAGACAATACAGAAATATAATGCATGTACAAGGATGTCTACAGGCAAAATGCACTGGTTACCAACTCTCAGGTTGGGGTCTGCTTGAGCAAGGCACATCACCTTCATAACAGCTTCATGCAGAGCCCAGTAGCTGGGATAATGTACAGTGGGGTACATAATTGTTGGCACCCTTGATAAAGATGAGCAAAAAAGACTACTAAATAAATAATACAAATACTGAGCTATATTGTATGCTCCCAAAAAATTGTGGAATTATATTGATATTAATACAATTGACAATTGCTCAGAGGAATAGATTTAGATAAAAAATTATTGGCACACCTGTTTTCAATACTCTAGCACCCTCTCCTTGCGAGGATAAAGACACAGAGTTTTATGAGATTGGAGAACATGTTGGGAGGGATCTTAGACTATTCCTCCAAACAGAACCTTTCCAGAACCTTGATGTCCTTTGTCTGCGGTTATGGACTGCACTCTTCAATTTAAACCACAGGTATTCAATGGGGTTCGAATCCGGAGACTGAGATGGCTATTGCAAAATGCTGGTTATGTGGTAAATTATCAATTTCTTTGTGGATTTTGATTAGTGCTTTGGGTTATTGTCTAGCCAAAGATAGCCAAAGATCCACCATCCTATTTTACAGTAGGTATGAGGTACTTTTCTGCATATGCTTCTGTTTTCAATGCTAAACTCACCAGTGGTGTGCATGGCCAAAGAGCTCTATGTTCATGTCATCTGACCATAGCACCCGTTCCAAGCCAAGTGTCAATGCTGTTGATCAAACTCCAGGTAGTGCTATAGTCATATGACATGAAAACAGAACTCTTTGGCCATGCACACCAGTGGTGGGCTTGGCATCGAAAAACGGAACTTAAGCTAGGCCGTAAGTGGATCTTCCATCAAGACAATAATCCTAAACAGACATCAACATCAACAAAGAAATGGTTAATTAATTGACCCCAAAATCAACATTTTGCCATGGCCATCTCAGTCTCCAGACTTGAACCCCATCGAAAACCTGTAGTTTGAATTGAAGAGGGCAGTCCATAGGCGCAAATTAAGGATAACAATGATCTGGAAAGATTCTGTAAGGAGGAATGGTCTAAGATCCCTCCCAATGTCCAATCTCATAAAATATTTTAGACAAAGGCTCAGTGTCGTTATCCTCGCAAGAACACTCTGAGCAATTGTATTAATATAAAATAATATATTTTCCCCATTGTTTTGAGAGCATAGGTCAATAATTGTATTATTTATTCAGTCTTTTTTGCTCATCTTTATCAAGGGTGTCAATAATTTTGGACCTGACTGTACTTTAGTTTAAGCTATAGCTAGGAAAACATACTGTAGTAGAGGTATGTAGTATTTTCCTCCATTCAGAGGTGTTCAGCCTACCTCCAGCTCCTCCTAACCCTGCGCCTGCTCCTCCTGGAACTCCTGTGGGGGAGGGTGACATGAAAACAAGGGTTGGTTAAAAGTGGACAGACATTTCAGCATGAGCTAAAACCAATGTACCAACTCTGATGTTGCTGTTACGGGTGATGTTTCCTACCATATTTAGCGGCTTTGGCCGCAGCAGGATTATATCCTGAAATGTAAAACGTTAATTCATTAAAAAGGAAATTCCGCCAAGCCATTACAGTAGACATACAGTAGAGTCAAACTACATGACATTCTGCACCCCAATGGTGCTCCTTACTGTACCTCCAGCCCCAGCTCCTGGTACTCCTCCTACTCCTCCTGCAACTGATCCAGCACCTGGAAGACCGCCTGCACCTCCTCCTGGGAGTCCTGTGTAGAGAGACACAAGAAAACCATTGGATGTCAGAAGCATGTCTAAATTCAGATAGTTAACAGTGGAACTAAATGAGTTAACAGTATGATTTCAATCAATGTACCAATTCTGATGTTGCTGTTACGGGTGATGTTTCCTACCATATTTAGCTGCTTTGGCCGCCGCGGGATTATATCCTAAAATGCAAAAAGTTAATCACTCGTGATTTTTATAGTCTAAAGATGATTAAAGATTTTTGCCAAATATAACCATCTAGTTTACAATATCATACCTGAATAAAGTCCTTAATCTACACAGTAAAGAGCAGCACCACTGAGATGAGATTAGTGATAAATGTGGAGTATACTTTTAGGCTCACCTCCAGCCCCAGGTACACCCCCCCCTCCCCCTCCTGGTACTCCACCAAGTCCTCCAGCTCCTAGGCCTGCTCCTGCACCTCCTGGAACTCCTGTGTGGCAAGACAAGACAAGAACAGTTAGATAAAGGGATGATCTGCAGTTCAAACAATAACAAAGCAATCTCAAATATATAGACAGCGCTACAGATGCAAGACTGACCATCCATGATATCAACATTATAGTTTTAACACTGTTTTGAGGCTATGCAGTATTGGTTTACAATAAAAAGGTTTACAAACAAAGGAGTTAAACACGTTTATTTTGGATTCTGATGGTACGACAGTTCAGCTAAACTAAGGAGGCATCTATACGTTATATTCTTCAAGAATATGTGGGTATATACAGTATCATTAATTAATTTAAAAAATGTATGTAGCAACTGCTGTTTGCCCCTTTAAAGATGAACAGAAATAAAACATCTATGTACCACCTCTTGTTTTGAGAGATTTTTCATACCATATTTAGCAGCTTTGGCCGCAGCAGGGTTATATCCTGAAATGCAAAAGTTTATACATTAGAAACTCAGATTTTTATAGTCAAACTGCAATCACAAAAAAATGTGGCAGAATTCTGAACTAACTAAACTCACTGTAAGAGGTCTATCAGATTTTTAAGTTGTACAGTTACTTTCATATGTACCTCCAGCTCCTCCGGGTACCCCTCCAGGTACTCCTCCTGCTCCTCCTGCTACTGATCCAAGACCTGGGACGCCCCCTGCACCTCCTGGGACTCCTATGGTGGAGGGTCACAAGACACAAGTCTTGTCTTACTATCTAAAACTCTGATATTGCTGTTCTGAGTGATGTTTCTTACCATATTTAGCAGCTTTGGCTGCAGCAGGATTATATCCTGAAACGTAAAAAAATGAATAATCTGAAAATCTTTAGATATACTCTGTCAGTATAGACCACAAAAAGAGTGAAAAAGCTACGTATATGTTTCATTTGTATCCTCTGAATATCTAGTGGTAGTAATGTTGCTGTCCTGCAGTAACTGTAGCTGTAGCTCTAGTAGTTTTGTTTGGTGGTACTGTACAGGTACAGTAGTAGGTCAGAGATCTCTTTCTCACACTCTCTTTCTCTCTCTCTCACCTCCAGGGTAAGCTCCTCCCGCTCCAGGGTAGGCTCCACCTGCACCAGGCACACCACCCAAACCAGCACCTAGGGGTGGGTGAAGAGAGAGAGAGAGAAAGAGAGAGAGTAAACACCTCAAGAGTTAGTAGTTGAAGTAAAGACATTTCAGTAGCCCTGTGATAGCGATCATTACCATATTTAGCAGCTTTAGCTTGAGCCTGGGCCGGGTTAAGACCTCCTGTCCCCACACCTGCAGAGAGTGGGGGAACATAGACAGAGTTACAGGTCTCATTTCCAATTCATTTAAGTAATAGAGAGCTTTTAAAATATATTTTCACATATATTTGTGTAAGTGTTCTCCAAATCCCTACCAGTTCCAATGGGGTATCCAGGCTTGGATCCAGGACCTCCTTTTCCCCCAGGAAGGCCTGCTCCACCACCACCACCAAAGCCCCCATATCCTGAAACAAGTGGAGAGAACCATCTACCATCTACACACATACAATTACACATACATGCAGGCACAATACTTAAAACATTTACATTTGAAAAACTTTCTGTACCAAATGGAAGTTTGCCTCCAGCTCCTCCAGCTTTCGCTCCATAGCCACCTGTGGAAACCATGGTGACAAAGAAATGGAATAGAGTAAAGGTTTCGAATATCCACTAGCACACTGTCAGAAAATCAATTACTACTTCAATGTTTTTGAACGGTCTTTGTTTTAAGTTATTGATTTATTGCTGATTTATTCATTCCAGATCCATCCAAATACATAAAACCACACAATTACACTCTATTCTATTCAGCAGTAAATGTTAATACATCTAATGTAGAGGGTTAGTAGTTCTACATCATTGTTAAGGTTTGAGCCCAGTAGGTCATAGCTGAAGCAGTTTGGGTTTTTGCATGTGTAAACACAGCTACATTTGTTTCTCATCAAACCGGTGTTGATTTGATTCAGAGATATGACCTAGCCTGCTACAAACATCGAGAAACATTCTGAAAACGAAGCTACGGAACAGACAAGGAGGATTTGTCAGTCCACTCAGATCTTATTTGTCAGTGACTACAGATCTGTGAGGAGGCCAAAGGAGAGCTCTAACCTACTGTATGCTTTTGGCTGCATGACACTCTTCCCTGTGAGGGACCGCATACAGTAAATAGATAACTAAGACCATGTTGTCTTAACACACATCATATTAACTGACATTGATTGAAGTGGTGGTCCCTTACAGGGAATGGGTGTGAAGCAGCTAACTTACATACAATACATGACAGGAGCAATCACAGTTTTAGTGGGTTAAGGTTCGGAGGTATTGCACTTTTCAGATTCTCGAAGCGTCTTAGAGGGGAAGGTGGTAGATGTATCGTTCTGATTTTGAGGTCTTCCTAGAACGTGATGATGTGACTGCAACAACACATGGTGAAAAGGGCAACAACTCAGTTTTGAAGAGGAAAGAAAACACCCTTGTCCCAAAGCCAGGACCTGGGCCTCAAAAAGAGAACGATTCTCAGTAGCCAATTCACAATGATAAACCCACCATACATGACCTGATGCCTAGGAGGGGGGTAGCCATAGAAACGCCCGTGCACGTGGCCGTTCATGTGACCGTGGCCGTGCATGGGGCTGTGCATGTGGCCATAATAGGGGTGATGGGGATAAGACACTCTGTGCACTAGAGGGAAAGGAACTGCAACGCACGGTCAACAGTGTGTCAACTTAATTTATAATGACTGCAAACATCTGACATATAACATCCATTAAACACTGGGATGATTGACGTTTAAGGACAATAGTCATAGTTGTTTTTAAGTAACTAATGGAGGATTGCCACCTCCAGTTTACCTGCACACGCCAAATGACAATACACTTGTTTTAACACTAGCTATGTGTCCATTTCTGTAGATTCCAAGATGTCAATGCAAAGACTGGAAAATGTAGCTTCATTATCAACATTTTACCTGTGAATTGATAGTAGAAAATATATCATTAGCAGTCATTAAATTGTCCGATGACATACCTTGTGTTTTGGGTGTTTTGAGTGGGTATCCATGGAATACTCCTGGCTGCATTGGGCCTCCGTAACCAACACGGCCTGAGCCTCCTGGTCCCTGTTGTCCTCCACCTGGCACTGTAGAGGACAAATCATATCAGGCAGACAAACAGACAGGCTAGACATGAAAACAATGTGATCTGTAGATGCATGCTACAGGTATCCCAATCAAATGTTACATGATTTGGGATTGAGTCCGTTCCCAGTGGCCACACCGGGCAGCACTCCACGACCACCAAACCCTGCAGACATGAAGAGGAGGGGATCAGAGAATTAGCTAGTGAATGGATTAAGGTTGAATGGCGGGAACCCGGTTACCGAGATTAACCGGGATTTACCGCCTAAAACCACTCCCTTTTCCCGGGATAAATAACTGTGAGAAACTGGTAAATTATAATACATTATTTATGTGAACAGCATGGTGTGAAATGGCGTTAAATGATATGTGATGTCTAAATATGGCTTCCCTGCGGCCTCTGCATGATGATTCAACACTCAGGGTGGGGACAGACAGCCCATCTCAGTATGAAGCGCAGTTCACAATGCATGTAGACCTACTTATCATCTCATCATGGTAACTTTTTTTCTTGTGACAGGTAGGCCTACATTTGGTGCAGCATAGCCTATGCTACAGTAATATAAATACCAAATGCACATCTAATTTACGCATCTCCATCTGGCTTTCAGGGATCACCTTGTTTTTTAATTGTAAAGATTATTATTATTATTTTAGTTGCAGATGCAGAGTTTTAAAACAGAATATCATTTGAATATCGTTGCTTTAAATCAGGGCATGTGCGAGCACTCGCTTGCAGTTTTTCTCTCTTTCTCTCGCCATCAACTCCATTCAAAGCGCATCCAAAATAAACTGTCCTGTTCTAGATCGATATATAGCCCTATATAAAGATGTCCTAGCCTACCTCTTTCAGGTAATAAATTCAATGCAGTATTAGCCTTATATTTAGCTAATTAATGATGGGTTATGCATAATAAGCTTCTAATTTATAGCCTCCGTCTCATGCGCAATACGCACGCAGCTTTGCTCCGCTGGCCTCTCCTTAAAAAATGCTCCCTAGTTCTTGGAGTCCCATGCAGGATAAGCTAGACTACAATAGCTTGCTGGACATAATTAAAACATTTTTTTTATACCACTAGACTATTTGAAGAGGGACACAAGCTCTTTTTTGCTGAATGTTAACTACAGCAGCCAGTAGAACTCACGGGTAGTTTGAAAGGAGAGCGAATGCACTATGGCGGTAGGCTTTAGCAGTTACTTATTCAGACTCATAACCATTCAATCTTCGTGAAGCGAATTGAAAGCCTTCTGCATCTAATTCTAGTCCTATATTATTTCACAGTTAAAATCAAATTCTCTAGCCTATTCTTGTAACTTTGTAGGCTACGTGTGCTGCACCAGAATCACATGTTCTCTTCTGCTTTATCATGGTTTATATAATACAATACAGTACAGTAATACAGTTCACACTAAAAAATATTATTCTACTGGAGCTAGTTTCATTTATTTACTCAAGAGAGCATATACATACAGTGCATTCGGAAAGTATTCAGACCCCTTCACTTTTTTCCCCCCACATTTTGTTCCATTACAGCCTTATTCTAAAATGTATTAAATTGTTTTTTAATTCATCAATCGACACACAATACCCCATAATAACAAAGCAAAAACAGGTTTTTAGAAATAAAAAAACAAACAGAAATATCACATTTACGTAATTGTTCAGACCCTTTTATCAGTACTTTGTTAAAGTACCTTTGGCAGCAATTACAGCCATGAGTCTTCTTGGATATGACACTACAAGCTTGGCACACCTGAATTTGGGGAGTTTCTCCCATTCTTCTCTGCAGATCCTCTCAAGCGCTGTCAGGTTGGATGGGGAGCATCACTGCACAGTTATTTTCAGGTCTCCAGAGATGTTCGATCAGGTTCAAGTCCGGGCTGGTTGGGCCACTCAAGGACATTCAGAGACTTGTCCCGAAGCCACTCTTGTGTTGTCTTGGCTGTGTGATTAGGGCCGTTGTCCTGTTGGAAGGTGAACCTTCACCCCAGTCTGAGGTCCTGAGCGCTCTGGAGCAGGTTTTCATCAAGGATCTCTCTGTTCTTTGCTCCGTTCATATTACCCTCAATCCTGACTATTCTCCCAGTCCCTGCCGCTGAAAAACATCCCCACAGCATGATGCTGCCACCACCATGCTTCACCATAGGGATGGTGCCAGGTTTCCTCCAGAAATGAAACTTCGCATTCAGGCCAAAGAGTTCTTGGTTTCATCCAACCAGAGAATCTTGTTTCTCATGGTCTGAGAGTTCTTAAGGTGCCTTTTGGCAAACTCCAAGCGGGCTGTCATGTGCCTTTTACTGTGGAGTGGCTTCCGTCTGGCCACTCTACCATAAATGCCTGATTGGTGGAGTGGTGCAGAGATTGGTTGTCATTCGTGAAAGTTCTCCCATCTCCACAGAAGAACTCTGGAGCTCTGTCAGAGGGACAATCGGGTTCTTGGTCACCTCCCTGACCAAGGCCCTTCTCCCCTGATTGCTCAGTTTGGCCGGGCGGCCAGCTCTAGGAAGAGTCTTGGTGGTTCCAAACTTCTTCCATTTAAGAATGATGGAGGCCCCTGTGTTCTTGGGGACCTTCAATGCTGCAGAATTTTTTGGATACTCTTCCCCAGATCTGTGCCTTGATACAATCCTGTCTCGGAGCTCTACGGACAATTCCTTCGACCTCATGGCTTGGTTTTTGCTCTGACATGCACTGTCAACTGTTGGACGTTATATAGACAGGTGTGTGCCTTTCCAAATCATGTCCAATCAATTGAATTTACCACAGGTGGACTCCAAACAAGTTGCAGAAACATCTCAAGGATGATCAATGGAAATTTTGAGTCTCATAGCAAAGGGTCTGTATACTTATGTAATTTTTTTTTTTTATTGTTTTCACTTTGTCATTATGGGGTATTGATTAAATAAATGTTTTTCCTAGTCAATGTTAGAATAAGGTAGTAATGTATTTTTTTTTTTGAAAAAGTCAAGGGGTCTGAATACTTTCCGAATGCACTGTAGCTAGCTACATCTATGGGATTTTTGGTGCTTGGGCTCATTAAATGTATTTAATATATGGTTAATCAGGCTCAGGTAGCATCAGGCTAGAATTTTTTGTAAAATATTCAACCCTAGAGGGGAGGGTATGGTGAAACACTCTGTTTGATATATATTGTGATTCATGTGGGTTTGATCTGTGGACTTTCAGAAGAATATAAGAGACACACCTTGTCCTGGCACCTGGCCACCTTGGTAAAGTCCAGGCACCCCCACACCTGCAAAGACCAATAAAATCAATGATTTTATACTGGATTCAATGGCCTTCATCGGATATTGTACACATGCATAGTCACATAAACCCACGCTCACCTGGCACTCCTCCTTTTGGAGCCTTTCCTTTTCCGGCACCAGGTCCCAGCCCACCTCCAGGTAGTCCAGTCTGAGGAATAACAGGTGCTGAAAGAGACACATGGGAGAGACATTACATACTGTAGTTGCAACTATTCATATACCAGTGAGTCCCCAGTCAGTATTGTGAATCAGCATAGGTACATTAAACATCTAGAGGATAATGATAAAACATTGAATATTGTCAAGATAAAAAAGTAGGACTGGATGGCGTGATTTGAGCTTTGTGTGTGTGTGTGTGTGTCTTACCTCCTGCAGGCACTGCAGCTCCTGTTCCTGCGCCTCCAGGTCCCCCTGAGTTTGTCATCATCATCATCATCATCATCATCATCATCATCATTAACACCACAGTGATCAAAGAATGTGGACAATGCTAATCTTTATCCAGAGTTGTTTTGAGAGGCAGAGGTTCTATGGTACTCTAGTCTGTATAAAGTCTATGTTGGGAATAGGGTGCCATTTGGGACACAGGACACAATAATGCATGGCATTCATCTTGCCTCATCAAATGCTTTATTTTTTTGGCTCTTTGGTTATCCCCTACGCAGGAAATGAGCTGTCAGCTCTGGCTCTTGGGGGCTTGGCAGTCGGATGAAAAGTTTTCATTTATTTATTTAACCTTCTCTTTCTATCTTAAAATCCACCAATCCTTCTCTCTAAGGAACAGACATTACGCAGTGCCTTTAGTATGTGGTGAACGAATGAGGAGATTCAGAGAAACAAGGGAAGGCTGGCAACAGAAAGAATGGTGAGGAATGCTGCTGTTCTGTTCTATCTGAAAGGGGTTTGGATGAAATGGGATTATTTTGTTGGAATACCATGGAAAGACTCAAGATAGGGTTGAGGAGCATTGCACAAGAGCTATATCGGCCTGTGACTGAGGGCCTTGTCGACTGCCAACCAATATTTAAGTGCAGGCTCTTTTCCATAATGCTAAGCCATGATACCCTTCATTGAACATGTACACACATACTCCAAAACAATGTAGTTCAGGCAATATTGTTGCTTAAACTATCTAGACTACGCCAACTTATAAATCATGTCAAAAGTTTGGATGCAATTGATGTGAAACATTTTCTCATAGTATGTGAGCACACAAATGTATGTGTTATTTAAGGTTTTTACAGTTAGTGAGTGCTTTTTTAGATCAGATAACCTCTGCTTTCTTGTGTCTCTAGTCTATTGGGAACATAATTTAACCTCGTTTGGGTGGTTTGGGACCCTTTCCTGCAGCTCCAGTGAACAAGAGATACAGAAGGTACAGTATATACAGAAAGTAGCTCACTAGTTCTAAAATGGCCGCTGCGACTGTAGGATTTCAATAGGTCATGGGACCTTGGGTGCCAACATGGCACCCATGCCACTCACCTAGACCTGGCTGTAATCCACCACCGCCATAGCCTGTAGAGAAACACAGAAACAATATGGTTGGATTATAGTTTGATGTGATATATGTGTATTTGGTTGTTTTATAGCTTTCCACAACACAGAGAAATCCATAGCAACATTATTGAATGGCAATAAAGTGTTCTTTGATACAGACTCTACCCACACAACTCTCTAGTCTAGGGCCTGTGTTTCTCAAACATGTTGGCACCAGGGACTGGCAAGCCATGGTTCTCCTCTTTGGAGTACAGCTTTGGTTAAAACTACGACTTGAAAACGTGAGGACTTGTAAGTTATAGTATCAATCACATGGACCGCTGCATGGATTGCCCATAGAATGATTGTTGAGAAACAAAGGATCTGTCCTGTCTTGTGTAGTGTGTACTGTACCTGGCTGTAGTCCACCCCCGGGTAGTCCACCTGCACCATAGCCTGAAAGAAACAAAGATTTATAGCTCTGACATATTGCTAAATGTATATTGAAAAACATCCCACCTAGCTATCTTAAGATGAATGCACTATTTGTAAGTCGGTCTGGATAAGAGCATCTGCTAAATTACTAAAATGTACATGTAAATTGCAATACTATCACGGAGACCAGTGGTTCCCAAACTTTTTATAGTCCCGTACCCCTTCAAGCATTCAACCTGCAGCTGCATACCCCCTCTAGCACCAGGGTCAGCATACTCTCAAATGTAGTTTTTTTGCCATCATTGTAAGCCTGCCACACACACACACTATACGATACATTTATTAAACATAAGAATGAGTGTGAGTTTTTGTCACAACCCGGCTCGTGGGAAGTGACAAAGAGCTCTTATAGGACCAGGGCACAAATAATAATATAATAATATGCAATAATTTTGCTCTTTATTTAGCCATCTTACATATAAAACCTTACTTTTTCATCAAAAATGGTGAATAACTCACCACAGGTTAATGAGAAGGGTGTGCTTGAAAGGATGCACATAACTCTGCAATGTTGGGTTGTATTGTAGAGAGTCTCAGTCTTAAATCATTTCCCACACACAGTCTGTGCCTGTATTTAGTTTTCTTGCTAGTGAGGGTCGAGAATCCACTCTCACATAGGTACGTGGTTGCAAATGGCATCAGTGTCTTAACAGCACAATTTGCCAAGGCAAGAAACTCTGAGCGCAGCCCAATCCGGAAATCTGGCAGTGGCTTTTGATTAAATAAAACTTTCACAGAACCGCTTGTTGCAATTTCGATGAGGCTCTCTTGTTCAGATATCGGTAAGTGGACTGGAGGCAGGGCATGAAAGGGATAACAAATCCAGTTGTTTGTGTCGTCCGTTTCGGGAAAGTACCTGCGTAATTGCGCACCCAGCTCACACAGGTGCTTTGCTATATCACATTTGACATTGTTCGTAAGCTTGAGTTCATTTGCACACAAAAAACAATACAATGATGGAAAGACCTGTGTGTTGTCCTTGTTAATGCAGACAGATAAGAGCTCCAACTTCTTAATCATAGCCTCAATTTTGTCCCGCACATTGAATATAGTTCTGGAGAGTCCCTGTAAACCTAGATTCAGATCATTCAGGCGAGAAAAAACATCACCCAGATAGGCCAGTCGTGTGAGAAACTTGTCATCATGCAAGCGGTCAGACAAGTGAAAATGATGGTCAGTAAAGAAAACTTTAAGCTCTTCACTCAATTAAAAAAAACGTGTCAATGCTTTGTCCCTTGATAACCAGCGCACTGCTGTATGTTGTAAAAGCATTACATGGTCGCTGCCCATATCATTGCATAATGCAGAAAATACACGAGAGTTCAGGGGCCTTGCTTTTACAAAGTTAACTATTTTCACTGTAGTGTCCAAAATGTCTTTCAAGCTGTCAGGCATTCCCTTGGCAGCAAGAGCCTCTCGGTGGATGCAGCAGTTTACCCAAGTGGCTTAGGGAGCAACTGCTTGCACATGCGTTACCACTCCACTATATCTCCCTGTCATGGTTTTTGCGCCATCAGTACAGATACCAACACATCACCAAAGTTAATTTGATGTCACAAAGCTGTCCAGTACTTTAAAAATATCCTCTCCTGTTGTCCTGGTTTCCAGTGGTTTGCAGAAGAGGATGTCTTCCTTAATTGACCTCCCATAAACGAAACGTACATATACCAGGAGCTGTGCCAGGCCCGCCACGTCTGTTGATTCATCCAGCTGTAACGCATAGAATTCACTGGCTTGTATGCGAAACAGTAATTGTTTCAAAACATCTCTTGCCATGTCACTGATGCGTCGTGAAACAGTGTTGTTTGATGAAGGCATTGTCTGTATAGTTTTTTTGGCCTTTTCCCCCAGCATTGTCCCCTGCCATATCCGCGGCAACAGGAATAATTAAGTCCTCCACAATGGTATGGGGCTTGCCTGTCCTAGCCACTCGGTAGCTCACTCTTTTTATTAATGGTATCTGTTACTTTTATACATGTCTTACTACTCGAAAGTCGTCTTTATTCTCGCTCAAAAAAGTCCTGTGGCTTATTTTTCAAATTGTCATGTTTCATTTCTAAATGTCTGCGCAAGAGTGAAGGTTTCTCACGAGAGAGTAATGGTTAATGTGATTGGATGTTAATTATTTGACTAGGCTACCTGTATTTGACATTGTGTTGTTATTTCAGTGAACATTAACTAGATGGTTTAATTTTGTTTTTGGCAGTGAAACAAGGCTACTCAGGCAAGAAAAAAACCTCACTTAAATGTATAGCCCCGTTGGAAAATGTAAATGTACTGTTTGAAAATGTGAATAAAAATGTGAATCACATTTTTATTTGGCGTACTCCCGACAGCATTGCGTTTTGGAATACCTGTCGTAGACCAAAGCTGGTCCACAGAAGTACAGTAGAGAAACATGGCTTTGAGAATCTATTCTGTCTGTACAGTACCTGGTTGTAATCCAGCTCCTGCCCCATAGCCTGGTTTGGGTCCTGCCTTCTGTCCCAGACCACCTCCAGGGAAGAAGCCCCCAGCACCACCTCCTCCATAAGTCGAGCCTCCATACGGCGAGCCTCCTCCATAACCAGCTGAGGAGAGTGACGGTGGGGGTTATTAATCCAACCCTTTAACACTCTCAGTGTCTCATTGTGTCATATTGTGAAGTGCTCTAATGTGGCCAGGAGTGATGGGTAGCCTAAGTGGTCATTTAGCATAATATTAGCTTGAACAGCACTAAGACATAGGGTCAGTACTACTGGTGGGCCAAGAACTTGATGTCACACTGTACCTCCAGGCTTAGCGTATCCTCCTCCTCCTCCAAAGCTTCCTGTTCCTAGCCCGGTGGCTCCAGGACCAGCTCCATATCCTCCAACACCAAGACCACCGCCCCCAACACCACCAGCACCAAGGTTCCCATAACCTCAGAGAGGAGAGGGAGGGAGGGAGAGAGCGTATGAGGCAGGGTTAGTGAACAACATAATTTCAGATCCACATGAAGTGCATAGGTTGTGGATAGAAGATAGAGATTTGACTTGGTTGTATATATACTGTAGTAGGTCTGCAGAAGTGCTGGTGGTGGTAATGTCAGATTGTGACCACTAGAGGGAGTCAGAGGCTGAGAGGAACAGTTATTCTGATGTGGCAACAGTATTTTGGCACACAGCAACAGTCTCTATGGGGAGAAAAAAGTATTCTTCCCACATGGTAATCATACATAAATTAATTCATATTCCAGCTTGGGTTTCTTATTGCTGACAAAACAGCGGGAGGGGAGGCGGGGGAGAAGAAGCGGGAACAGGGGGAAACTCAGGCAGCGAGAAATGCTCTGTCTTTTCGCCACCTTTAAATATTTCACAATCCTTAATCAGACGTTGACCTGTGGCTAAACCCTCACATTGTAATTCATTCAATTACAGACAGTAAGATTTTTATTTAATTTAACTAGGCAAGTCAGTTAAGAACAAATTCTTATTTACAATGACGGCCTACCCAGGCCAAATCCGGACGACACTGGGCCAATTGTGCGCCGCCCTATGGGACTCCCAATCACGGCTGGTTGTGATACAGCCTGGAAGCGAACCAGGATCTGTAGTGACATCTCTAGCACTGAATTGCAGTGCCTTAGACCACCCAAAAACCTCATCCTCCACATGACAAGATAACTAAGGAAGACACACGGAGCCAGCCACCCCTGACATTGACACAATAGCTGTAAGAATAATTCAGTTAATGGACACTCCTACTGTCATGAACTTAAGTTTTAATAAGGTGATAAAACATGACCTAAACAGCATTAAATATGGTAACAGTAATCAAGAGTCATGACCTGGATATAGTTAGCATTAGTAGGTCGCCCCAGTCTCTGGCCCTGGGAAGGAGGCAGTGCAGTCCAGCTGTAGACAGTAGGTACATTATTCTGCTCAGTTAGTCTCTTGTGACAGAGTTAACAAATAAAATGTTAAATTGAGGAGCTAGCTGACCAGAGCACACGTGAGTTTTGGGTGTCGAGATGACTACTCAGTAAACACGACCTACTCCATGACCTCCTCCAGCCCAGAGGGGTCCTCCTCCAGCCCAGAGGGGTCCTCCTCCAGCCCAGAGGGGTCCTGTAGGGGACTGAGTAAGTCACTGGGAGTGTTAGTACGATTCTTACAGTCTATTAGCAGTAGCTGGGCCACTGCGTTTTACAGGGGTCGTAGTGCACTGGGTTGATGAAGTGGAGAGAACCGGCATGAGGTGTAAGCATGCACCCCTGGAGTGGACTACGACCCAATACAGGCCTACAATGTAAATACTGGGCATCCCTGTAAAGCTGTGTGGCATACGGTTGGGGAATTATATAAAATCATATAATCTTAATCTATCAAAGGCTAAAATGAAATTACTTCTGTGAAAGACCCAGACTAGACCAGAAGAGATCTTGGTTTGGTCTTGGTTTGAGGTGTTGTAGGCTGTGACAAGGGGGTGAGAAGAATAGCCAACTGTGAGGCGTCTGAGAAACGACGGAGGAGAGAGGAAAGAGAGGAGGGAGATGATTATGGAGATGGCCCAGCTGTCCGCAGAAAGCAGAGGAAAGAGGGGAGAGAGGAGTGGAGGAATGTAAGGGGAGAAAGCGATTGAACAAAACAGAGGATTGGGGTTTCATCCTCTAGTCAAAACAATCATGGGCAACGTCCTGCCAAGGCGTTGACATCCCCACCACACTAAGCTAGATGTCCTTCTGCTAATCCTACCTCCTCCTCACCCTCCTCCACCTCCCGTTGTACAACCGACAGCTGACAGGCTTCTTAGACGCGTGGAGGTGATGAGGAGGAGGAAGAGGCGAGACAGACGCTAAGCTAAACAGCCTCGGACTAATCCACCTCCTTCAAACCTTCTTCTCATTCCATTGCTCAACCAACAGACATTCTTGGAAATGAGGAGGTGATGAGGAGGAGGCAGCACAGGGTTGAGGAAGAGGCAAGACAGGGTCGTACATTAGTCGAAATGGTACACTCCCTTGGCCTGGGGTTGGAGAGCCAGTCTATCTCAAAGCTGTTGGTTTTTCATAACTTTCAGAGGAGACAAAAGACCAGCACAGGGTTGGAATGTTTCACTGGCAGCTCTCTGTTTGGGAGAGGAGCACAGGTCTGAGGTGTGTGTGTGTGTATGTATATGTGTGTGAGAGAGAGACACACACATACGGCCTCGCTTTTTCTCTTTTGGCTGTGTGAGACAAGCTCAGCACTCAGGGTTGACCGCCACCTGCTACGCTGCTCTGAACCCTCTGATCGCAGACCAGGAGACGAAAGGCAGACACCACCAACTCTTCCTGAGAGGGAACGTATGTGTGTGCGTGTGTGAGTGAGAGAGAGAAAGAGAGAGAGAGAGAGAAAGAGAGAGAGAAAGGCAAGGAGAAAGAGAATAAGAAAGAGAGACTCACACCAGGTTCAAAGACAGTAGAGACAGCTAGGCCGTCCCAGTCACCACAGGACTCAATTTTCTCTGGCTCCAACATCACTGGATCTCACTTCTATAAAACAGCTGAAAGGGAAGCTACAGTAATCGTAATGCCTACAAAGTCATGTCTCTTTCTCTTTAAGGGTAAGAGAACACAGCAACATGCTCCGTCCGGACCCTTGCTGATTGGCAACCTTCCACAGATTGTATCACCGAGACACATAAGAGCTCAGTACAAAAGCCCTTTGTTTTAGTCATATTTACTCAGAGCTGTCAGCTCCAACAAGCAGGCCTTTGTCTGAGGCCTATTATTACAGTATGTCAGTTCACACAAACATGTCTGTCTTAGCTCACACATTAACTTGTTGGAAGCGAGCAACTGCAAGACACAAGTTTGTTTGTTGTAATGAACCGCACACATGGAAACTGCGTCAACCTGACCTCGACTAGCTGTGAAACACACGGTTTCTTATTTGATGTTTAGACATTCAATTTGCAGATTACTGACAGGTCATTATAGTGTACGTGAGCCAAAATGGCCGTCTGTCTATGTGAGACATCCGAGCCACAGCAGAGACACCATAGGGCTAATGGAAACCAAATTGGCAGCGGACCCGAGACAGAGAGAAGCCGTGTAAAGGTCAACGACTTTAAATACAAGACAGAGAGGATAGAGAATCCTGTACAGGAGAGAGAGAGAGAGCTGCAGAGCCAGGAAATTATAAGGTGACTGATAATAATGCAGTTTAATGCATCACACTTTCCCTCTGTTTGAAACGGCACTACGTATGGTGTGTCAAGATAGGTTTAACGTGTTAGCGTGTTTAGCAGAGAATTTCCATTCAGAAGGGATCTCTTGTTGTTGCAGCTGTGCAGTCAGTTGTACAGTATGTGTACCTGGTGAGGTAGAATATGGTGTTTTTCTTGAAGCAAATTAGTGTATTGGGCACAGCATACTTTCTTCATAAACTAAAATGTGATGAATGACATATTGGACCAATGTACCTATCACATACTACATCAACATTGGACTGGAGCTGGCCAGACAAACTGCCAAAACAAACGGGTGCCTTCAGGTCATCGTGTATGTTCTCGGTCTGATTCTGTAGCTACAGTACGGATAAAAGAGAAGAGCTCATGTAACGGAGAACAGTGGGTCTGGTTTCAATAGTCTCAAAGACGCCCTCCTATTCTCTCCTCTCTGTTACCACATACAGTGGCAAGAAAAAGTATGTGAGCTCTTTAGAATTACCTGGATTTCTGCATAAATTGGTCATAAAATTTGATCTGAGTCACAACAATAGGCAAACACAGTGTGCTTAAACTAATAACACACAAATTATTGTATTTTTCTTGTCTATATTGAATACATAATTTAAACATTCACAGTGTAGGTTGGAAAAAGTATGTGAACCCCTAGGCTAATGACTTCTCCAAAAGCTAATTGGAGTCAGGAGTCAGCTAACCTGGAGTCCAATCAATGAGATGAGATTGGAGATGTTGGTTTGAGCTGCCTAGCCCTATGAAAAGCACTCACAAAATGTGAGTTTGCTATTCACAAGAAGCATTACCTGATGTGAACCATGCTGCAAACAAAAGAGATCTCAGAAGACCTAAGATTAAGAATTGTTGATTTGCATAAAGCTGGAAAGGGTTACACAAGTATTTCTAAAAGCCTTGATGTTCATCAGTCCACGGTAAGACAAACTGTCTATAAATGGAGAAAATTCAGCACTGTTGCTACTCTCCATAGGAGTGGCCGTCCTGCAAAGATGATTGCAAGAGCACAGAGCAGAATGCTCAATGAGGTTAAGAAGAATCCTAGAGTGTCAGCTAAAGACTTACAGAAATCTCTGGAAGATGCTAACATCTCTGTTGACGAGACTACGATACGTAAAACACTAAACAAGATTGGTGTTCATGGGAGGACACCATGGAAGAAGCCACTGCTGTCCAAAAAAAACATTGTTGCACGTCTGAAGTTTGCGAAAGAACACCTGGATGTTCCACAGCGCTACTGGCAAAATGTTCTGTGGACAGATTAAACTAAAGTTGAGTTGTTTGGAAGGAACACACATCACTATGTGTGGAGAAAAAAAGGCACAGCACACCAACATCAAAACCTCCTCTCAACTGTAAAGTATGGTGGAGGGAGCATCATGGTTTGGGGCTGCTTTGCTGCCTCAGGGCCTGGACAGCTTGCTATCATCGACGGAAAAATGAATTCCCAAGTTTATCAAGACATTTTGCAGGAGAATGTAAGGCTATCTGTCCGCGAATTGAAGCTCAATAGAAGTTGGGTGATGCAACAGGACAACAACCCAAAACACAAATCAACGTAAATCAACAACAGAATGGCTTCAACAGAAGAAAATACGCCTTCTGGAGTGGCCCAGTCAGAGTCCTGACCTCAACCCGATGGAGATGCTGTGGCATGACCTCAAGAGAGCGGTTCACACCAGACATCCCATGAATATTGCTGAACTGAAACAGTTTGTAAAGAGGAACGGTCCAAAATTCCTCCTGACCGTTGTGCAGGTCTGATCCACAACTACAGAAAATGTTGGGTTGAAGTTATTGCTGCCAAAGGAGGGTCAACCAGTTATTAAATCCAAGAGTTCACATACTTTTTGTACTTTGAATGTTTACACGGTGTGTTCAATAAAGACATGAAAACATATAATTGTTTGTGTGTTATTAGTTTAAGCAGACTGTGTTTGTCTACTGATGTGACTTAGATAAGATACAATTTTATGACCAATTTATGCAGAAATCCAGGTAATTCCAAAGGGCTCAGATACTTTTTCTTGCAACCGTACATTTTACGTAAGGCAATCCAATAATCGAGATTTCTCTCTCTCTCTCTCTCTCTCTCTCTCTCTCTCTCTCTCTCTCTCTCTCTCTCTCTCTCTCTCTCTCTCTCTCTCTCTCTCTCTCTCTCTCTCTCTCTCTCTCTCTCTCTCTCTCTCTCTCTCTCTCTCTCTCTCTCTCTCTCTCTCTCTCTCTCTCTCTCTCCCCCCATCTCCTCCCTTCCCCTTTTCTCTCCCCCTCTCTCTCCATCATCTAGTCCAGTCTGGTCTGGTGAGGTCAGGTCACAGTGGCTCTGCACATCAGGCTTGTTGAGTTAAAAGGAGCAGGCAGAGGGAGCCAAAAAAAAAGATGGATCCACTCTCCCCACACTCTCTCTTTCAGCCTGTCTTCTCTCTCTCTCTCTCTCCCTGTCTCCCCCCCTCTCTCTTCTCTCTCAGGAACCAGCTGGGACTGGTGAAGGGTTTAATTTAAGAGAGTGGAGAATTCCATGGCAGGGTTCCACAGTAACTGACAGCAGGTGGGGTGGTGAGAGCAAGACCTGGGATAGGAGGTTCAGAACCAGAACATCTCTGGGCCCTCTTACTCTCTCTCCACTGGAGTAGAATTACCTCCCAAACATGAGAAGTGTGAGACTGCAGTCACGGTAGATTATTGAGGCCAGAGATTATTAGTGTGGAGCCTAACGGAGCTAACATACAGGACACAATAGGTTTCTACTTTCCCAGCCCTGGGTTTGTGCTCTGTTTGAGCATATTGAGCAGCCCAGTCAAAATAGAATAGATAGAGAATGTGGAAGGATGTGGACAGATGATACTGTAGGATAACCAGGCATACAGTCAGGCATGATCTAATACCAACACTAATAATGACACAGCCAGTGAGATAGTCTGAGATTGTCCACTGATGTTCTGATAAGGCGTGAGTCTGAAATCCTGTGGATGTCTATATCATTAAAGCTACAATCCGCTCCCATGTCCTTGGAGAGTCTGTGGTTAGCTGTGACTGACAGGTGGACGCCAGC